>NC_091297.1:71967005-72074505 GCF_038502225.1 Cherax quadricarinatus | reverse complement strand
TACATATGTAAACATCTCACCACCTACATACATGTTTAAGCATCTCACCACGTACATACATATGTAAACATCTCACCACCTACATACATGTGTAAACATCTCGTCACGTACATACATGTGTAAACATCTCACCACCTACATACATGTGTAAACATCTCACCACCTACATACATATGTAAACATCTCACCACCTACATACATGTTTAAGCATCTCACCACGTACATACATATGTAAACATCTCACCACCTACATACATGTTTAAGCATCTCACCACCTACATACATGTATAAACATCTCACCACCTACATACATGTGTAAACATTATCCCTCAGGTCTTCAGCATGTCCAGTCTGTATCTCTGGTTTCTTTTAGTCCTATCAGTAATGTTACGTTGCTCTCACTCCGACAGCGCGTTAGTTTGCAACAGCCACCTCCTTTCTCTCACTCTAACACGCTCACACACCAGGTTGCTCGCCGGACATTATTCACATCATGAGTTAGGTGTAGGGAAGGACGTTTCACTAAGAGTTGAAAGATGCAGGGGACATCACAGGAAGAGTAGGAAAGATGTGTTGTAAGGGCTCTCCCTTACAACACATCTTTCCTACTCTTCCTGTGATGTCCCCTGCATCTTTCAACTCTTAGTGAAACGTCCTTCCCTTCACCTAACTCATGATATGACGTCCCCTACACCTAACTCATGATGTGACGTCCCCTGCACCTAACTCATGATGTGACGTCCCCTGCACCTATCCTTTGATGTGACGTCCCCTACACCTAACTCTTGATGTGACGTCCCCTACACCTAACTCTTGATGTGACGTCCCATACATCAAACTCATGATGTGACGTCCCCGACACCTATCCTTTGATGTGACGTCCCCTACACCTAACTCTTGATGTGGCGTTCCCTACACCTAACTCTTGTTGTTACGTCCTCTGCATATAACTCTTGTCGTGACGTCCCCTACACCTAACTCTTGATGTGACGTTCCCCACACCTAACTCTTGATGTGACGTCCCCTACACATAAATCTTGTCGTGACGTCCCCTACACCTAACTCTTGATGTGACGTTCCCTAAACCAAACTCTTTTAAGTGACGTTGCCTACACCAAACTTTTGATGTGACGTCCCCTACACCTAACTCTTGATATGATGTCCCCTACACTTAACTCTTAATGTGACGTACCTTACACTAAACTCTTGAAGTGACGTCCCCTAAACCAAACTCTTGATGTGACGTCCCCTACTCATTGGAGCAGAGGAGAGAGATACATGATAATATATACCTGGAAAGTACTCGAGGGCCTGGTCCCAAATCTGCACACTGCCATAACAACATACTGGAGTGAGAGATATGGGAGGATGTGTAAAATAAACCCAGTGAGGAGCAGGGGTGCGGTGGGGACAATAAGGGAACACTGTATCAACATCCGGGGTCCCAGACTATTCAACATCTTACCAGAAGATACAGAAACACGGCTGGAACAAGTGTAGAAGCCTTCAAGAGGAAACTGGACAAGTATCCTCGACAGGTGCCAGATCAATCAGGCTGTGATGGATATGTAGGGCAGCGGGCCTCCAGCAGCAACAGCCTGGTTCATCATGCAAGCACTGGATGAGCCTGGCGCATGGCCGGGCTCCGAGAGCTGTTAAATTCTCGAAACTCTTCAAAGGTAAAGGTATCAAAGGTTAGGTTAGGTTAAGTTAGGTTAGGTTAGGTTAGGTTAGGTTAGGTTAGGTTAGGTTAGGTTAGGTATAGTTTGTCAGAAAACAGGACAAATGTTTTCTGGCGCGGATTATACGATGACCCGAAGCTGGAGCTTTTGGTCATCTGACCGAGGGTTTCCGCTGGCTTACCCGTCCCATCACCCTCCTTCCCTTCCTTTAACAAGTATGGTTGCACCGCCATCTCAGCTACCATCAGTAATTAAACTCAACAGTTTGTTCTCACTATCTCACTGATGAATTCCGAGATTTTTTTTTACTCCCGGATTCCGGCCTCGGGCCAGGCTCGTCGAGTGCTTGCCCCTTCCCCCACCCGTCCCCCCTCCCCCACCCCATTCCACACTCTTACTAAGGAAGCAGCGTAGGTGTTATCACCAGTATTGCAACATTTTATATTTACTGAAACCAAAATCCTGTCAGATATACTGACAGAAGTCAGTGATACACCGCCCCACTACAGTCTTGCTCCATCTGGCATTAGCAGCTACACACACCAACCAACTTTTTTATACTCTCGTAAATATTTACAAAAAAAATAATGCACCAGCAAATATATTCCAGGTAAAGAATCACAACATGAATAATAAACAAATATGTCGTCTCGGTGGAAAAAATAAAAATGCTTCAAGTCATCTACACATTACATGAAAAATATGAATATCCATTTCACGTTCATAGAGGACATTTCCTCGTCAACTTTAGTGATAAGAAGCCTGAGCCTGGACGGGGCCTCGGTGGCGTTATCCCCTGGAACACCCTCTACGAACACTTTCCAGCAACACCCTCCAGGAACACCCTCCACGAACACCCTCCACGAACACTTTCCAGCAACACCCTCCAGGAACACCCTCCAGCAACACCCTCCAGGAACATCCTCCAGAAACACCCTCCAGAAACACCCTCCAGAAACACCCTCCAGAAACACCCTACAGGAATACCCTCCAGAAACGCCCTCCAGAAACACCCTCCAGAAACACCTTCCAGAAACACCCTCCAGAAACACCGTACAGGAATACCCTCCAGAAACACCCTCCAGAAACACCCTCCAGAAACACCCTCCAGAAACACCCTCCAGGAACACCCTCCAGGAACACCATCCAGAAACACCCTCCAGAAACACCCTCCAGAAACACCCTCCAGGAATACCCTCCAGGAATACCCTCCAGGAACACACTCCAGAAACACACTCCAACAACACCCTCCAGAGACACCCTCCAAGAACACCTTCCAGAAACCCTCCAGGAACACCCTCCAGAAACACCCTCCAGAAACACCCTACAGGAAAACCCTCCAGGAATACCCTCCAGGAACACCCTACAGAGACACCCTCCAGGAACACCCTTCAGGAACACCCTCCAGGAACACCCTCCAGAAACACCCTCCAGAAACACCCTCCAGAAACACCCTCCAGGAATACCCTCCAGGAACACCCTCCAGAAACACCCTCCAAGAACACCTTCCAGAAACACCCTCCAGGAACACCCTCCAGAAACACCCTCCAGGAATACCCTCCAGAAACACCCTCCAGAGACACCCTCAAGGAACACCCTCCAGAAACACCCTCCAGAAACACCCTACAGAAATACCCTCCAGAGACACTCTCCAGGAACACCCTCCAGAAACACCCTCCAGGAACACCCTCCAGGAACACCCTCCAGAAACACCCTCCAGGAACACCCTCCAGAGACACCCTCCAGGAACGCCCTCCAGGAACACCCTCCAGAGACACTCTCCTGGAACACCCTCCAGGAATACCCTCCAGAACCACCCTCCAGGAACACTCTCCAGAAACACACTCTAGAAACACCAGAAACACCCTCCAGGAACACCCTCCAGAGACACCCTCCAGGAACGCCCTCCAGGAACACCCTCCAGAGACACCCTCCTGGAACACCCTCCAGGAATACCCTCCAGAACCACCCTCCAGGAACACTCTCCAGAAACACCCTCCAAAAACACCCTCCTGGAACACTCTCCAGAAAAACCCTCCAGGTACACTCTCCAGCAACACCGTCCAGGAACCCCCTCCAGGAACACCCTCCAGCAACCCCCTCCAGGAATATCCTCCAGAAACACTCTCCAGGAACACTCTCCAGAAACACCCTCCAGGAACACCCTCCAGGAACACCCTCCAGGAACACCATCCTGGAATACCTTCCAGGAACACCCTCCAGGAACACCGTCCAAGAACACCCTCCAGAAACACCTTCCAGGAACACCTTCCAGGAACACCCTCCAGAAGCGCCCTCCAGGAACATCGTCCAAGAACACCCTCCAGGAACACCGTCCAAGAACACCCTCCAGGAACACCCTCCAGGAACACCTTCCAGGAACACTCTCTAGAAACACCCTCCAGGAACACCCTCCAGGAACACCCTCCAGGAACACCCTCCAGGAGCACCCTCCAGGAACACCCTCCAGGAACGCCCTCCAGGAGCACCCTCCAGGAACACCCTCCAGGAACACCCTCCAGGAGCACCCTCCAGGAACACCCTCCAGGAACACCCTCCAGGAGCACCCTCCAGGAACACCCTCCAGGAACACCTTCCAGGAACACCCTCCAGGAACACCCTTCATGAATACTCTCCAGGAGCACCCTCCAGAAACACCCTCCAGAAACACCCTCCTGGAACACCCTGCAGAAACACCCTCCAGGAACACCCTCCAGAAACACCCTCCAGAAACACCCTCCAGGAAAGCCTTCCAGGAATACCCTCCAGCAACACCCTCCAGAAACGCCCTCCAGACACACCTTCCAGAAACACACTCCATGAGCACCTTCCAGGAACACCCTCCTGGGACACCCTGCAGGAACCCCCTCCAGGAACACCCTTCATGAATACCCTTCAGGAACACCATCCATGAGCACCTTCCAGGAGCACCGTCCAGGTATCCCGTCTGGTGTTCCATTGTTATATGCAGATGACACGACGTATCACCTAAAACCAGAAACCGTTTGACTTCTAAAACAATGTTATATTCCACAAACCTCATACTCATAATAAACAAATACAGTTATATGGTTGGACCAAAGGTTAGCTATGTTTTGGTGTCGTATTCTATCACACACGATGGATTTTGTGCATCAAGCAATGAGATCAACCCACCAGTAACCTTTTTGTTCTCCTGTTCGAGCATACAATATTTGTACAGTTGCCCGTCGTTCATTTCTGTACTTTCCATTGTTTTTCAGACATAATATTTTTTAGTTTCAATTTGGCTATGTTTGGCAAGGGAGCGTTAGCTGAGATTATATTAGTTATATTATATTAATATACATTACCATATAATCATGTTACAATGCATGACTGTCAACGAACACATGAATGAATGAGGATTCGAACCATGGTCCATGCATATAGAAAGCCCAACGCTGGTAGTAAGATTATCCAACGTGGCTGAGTGGGTTACATATTTGAAGCTGTTGTATGCATGGTTCACGGTTCCAGTCTCTATCCATTCTTCTGATTACTTATCTTACCATATCTTTAAGCTTAATTACCAGACTCAAAGAAATCAAAACAATGGTTATAGTCGGTCAACGCGAAGAGTATCAGTAAA
Organism: Cherax quadricarinatus; assembly: GCF_038502225.1. Taxonomy (NCBI): domain Eukaryota; kingdom Metazoa; phylum Arthropoda; class Malacostraca; order Decapoda; family Parastacidae; genus Cherax; species Cherax quadricarinatus. The sequence goes on along the minus strand of NC_091297.1, from coordinate 72,069,213 downwards.
ATCCTGAGCTTTCGTTACCTAAGGAAGACAAACCCACAAATGAGAATATACTACATGCAGAGCTACGCTCAACACAGAAAAAAATACCACATAATTCTTGGAAACAAAATAATAAGTCGGCGCAGAAAGTGCAGACACAATATAGAAAGTGCACACATAATATAGAAAGTGCACACACAATATAGAAAGTGCACACACAATATAGAAAGTGCACACACAATATAGAAAGTGCACACATAATATAGAAAGTGCACACACAATATAGAAAGTGCACACTCATTATAGAAAGTGCAGACACAATATAGAAAGTGCACACACAATATAGAAAGTGCAGACACAATATAGAAAGTGCACACACAATATAGAAAGCGCACACACAATATAGAAAGTGCACACACAATATAGAAAATGCACACACAATATAGAAAGTGCACACACAATATAGAAAGTGCACACACAATATAGAAAGTGCACACACTATAGAAAGTGCACACACAATATAGAAAGTGCACACACAATATAGAAAGTGCACACACAATATAGAAAGTGCAGACGCAATATAGAAAGTGCACACACAATATAGAAAGTGCACACACAATATAAAAAGTGCACACACAATATAGAAAGTGCACACACTATAGAAAGTGCACACACAATATAGAAAGTGAACACACAATATAGAAAGTGCAGACGCAATATAGAAAGTGCACACACAATATAGAAAGTGCACACACAATATAGAAAGTGCAAACACAATATAGAAAGTGCAAACACAATATAGAAAGTGCAGACACAATATAGAAAGTGCACACACAATATAGAAAGTGCACACACAATATATAAAGTGCACACACAATATAGAAAGTGCACACACAATATAGAAAGTGCACACACAATATAGAAAGTGCACACACAATATAGAAAGTGCACACACAATACAGAAAGTGCAGACACAATATAGAAAGTGCACACACAATACAGAAAGTGCACACACAATACAGAAAGTGCACACACAATACAGAAAGTGCACACACAATATAGAAAGTGCACACACAATACAGAAAGTGCACACACAATATAGAAAGTGCACACACAATACAGAAAGTGCACACACAATATAGAAAGTGCACACACAATACAGAAAGTGCACACACAATATAGAAAGTGCACACACAATACAGAAAGGAGGAAAGTAAATTCAGTGACAATTGGAAATTCAACACGTACAAGCAACACAAAAAATACATAACCAGAAAATATATTTTACAAAGATTCGTTTAGCGTAACCCGAGTTATACTGCGGAGCAGTGAACCACTTGCTTGTTTGTCAGCGTAACCCGAGTTATACTGCGGAGCAGTGAACCACTTGCTTGTTTGTCAGCGTAACCCGAGTTATACTGCGGAGCAGTGAACCACTTGCTTGTCTGTCAGCGTAACCCGAGTTATACTGCGGAGCAGTGAACCACTTGCTTGTTTGTCAGCGTAACCCGAGTTATACTGCGGAGCAGTGAACCACTTGCTTGTCTGTCAGCGTAACCCGAGTTATACTGCGGAGCAGTGAACCACTTGCTTGTTTGTCAGCGTAACCCGAGTTATACTGCGGAGCAGTGAACCACTTGCTTGTCTGTCAGCGTAACCCGAGTTATACTGCGGAGCAGTGAACCACTTGCTTGTTTGTCAGCGTAACCCGAGTTATACTGCGGAACAGTGAACCACTTGCTTGTCTGTCAGCGTAACCCGAGTTATACTGCAGAGCAGTGAACCACTTGCTTGTCTGTCAGCGTAACCCGAGTTATACTGCGGAGCAGTGAACCACTTGCTTGTCTGTCAGCGTAACCCGAGTTATACTGCGGAGCAGTGAACCACTTGCTTGTCTGTCAGCGTAACCCAAGTTATACTGCGGAGCAGTGAACCACTTGCTTGTCTGTCAGCGTAACCCGAGTTATACTGCGGAGCAGTGAACCACTTGCTTGTCTGTCAGCGTAACCCGAGTTATACTGCGGAGCAGTGAACCACTTGCTTGTCTGTCAGCGTAACCCGAGTTATACTGCGGAGCAGTGAACCACTTGCTTGTCTGTCAGCGTAACCCGAGTTATACTGCGGAGCAGTGAACCACTTGCTTGTCTGTCAGTGTAACCCGAGTTATACTGCGGAGCAGTGAACCACTTGCTTGTCTGTCAGCATAACCCGAGTTATACTGCGGAGCAGTGAACCACTTGCTTGTCTGTCAGCGTAACCCGAGTTATACTGCGGAGCAGTGAACCACTTGCTTGTCTGTCAACGTAACCCGAGTTATACTGCGGAGCAGTGAACCACTTGCTTGTCTGTCAGCATAACCCGAGTTATACTGTGGAGCAGTGAACCACTTGCTTGTCTGTCAGCGTAACCCGAGTTATACTGCGGAGCAGTGAACCACTTGCTTGTCTGTCAGTGTAACCCGAGTTATACTGCGGAGCAGTGAACCACTTGCTTGTCTGTCAGCTTAACCCGAGTTATACTGTGGAGCAGTGAACCACTTGCTTGTCTCTCAGTGTAACCCGAGTTATACTGCGGAGCAGTGAACCACTTGCTTGTCTGTCAACGTAACCCGAGTTATACTGCGGAGCAGTGAACCACTTGCTTGTCTGTCAGCGTAACCCGAGTTATACTGCGGAGCAGTGAACCACTTGCTTGTCTGTCAGCGTAACCCGAGTTATACTGCGGATCAGTGAACCACTTGCTTGTCTGTCAGTGTAACCCGAGTTATACTGCGGAGCAGTGAACCACTTGCTTGTCTGTCAGCATAACCCGAGTTATACTGCGGAGCAGTGAACCACTTGCTTGTCTGTCAGCGTAACCCGAGTTATACTGCGGAGCAGTGAACCACTTGCTTGTCTGTCAACGTAACCCGAGTTATACTGCGGAGCAGTGAACCACTTGCTTGTCTGTCAGCATAACCCGAGTTATACTGTGGAGCAGTGAACCACTTGCTTGTCTGTCAGCGTAACCCGAGTTATACTGCGGAGCAGTGAACCACTTGCTTGTCTGTCAGTGTAACCCGAGTTATACTGCGGAGCAGTGAACCACTTGCTTGTCTGTCAGCGTAACCCGAGTTATACTGTGGAGCAGTGAACCACTTGCTTGTCTCTCAGTGTAACCCGAGTTATACTGCGGAGCAGTGAACCACTTGCTTGTCTGTCAACGTAACCCGAGTTATACTGCGGAGCAGTGAACCACTTGCTTGTCTGTCAGCGTAACCCGAGTTATACTGCGGAGCAGTGAACCACTTGCTTGTCTGTCAGCGTAACCCGAGTTATATTGCGGAGCAGTTAACCACTTGCTTGTCTGTCAGCGTAACCCGAGTTATACTGCGGAGCAGTGAACCACTTGCTTGTCTGTCAGCGTAACCCGAGTTATACTGCGGAGCAGTGAACCACTTGCTTGTCTGTCAGTGTAACCCGAGTTATACTGCGGAGCAGTGAACCACTTGCTTGTCTCTCAGTGTAACCCGAGTTATACTGCGGAGCAGTGAACCACTTGCTTGTCTGTCAACGTAACCCGAGTTATACTGCGGAGCAGTGAACCACTTGCTTGTCTGTCAGCGTAACCCGAGTTATACTGTGGAGCAGTGAACCACTTGCTTGTCTCTCAGTGTAACCCGAGTTATACTGCGGAGCAGTGAACCACTTGCTTGTCTGTCAGCGTAACCCGAGTTATACTGCGGAGCAGTGAACCACTTGCTTGTCTCTCAGCATAACCCGAGTTATACTGCGGAGCAGTGAACCACTTGCTTGTCTGTCAGCGTATGTGTGGAGGTGGGTAGTGGTGGTGGTGCTAGGGTGGTAGTGGTGATGCTGCAGGTGATGCTGATGGTGGTGGTAGTGCTAGGGTGGTGGTGATGTTGGTGTGATGGTGCTGATTGTGGTGCTGGCGCTGGGGTGGTGGTGGTGGTGGTACTAGGGTGGTGGTAGTGCTGGGTGGTAGTGGTGAGGGTGCTAGATGTAGTTGTGATGAAGGTGTGGTGTTGGTGGTGGTGTGCTGGTGACTGTGGAGGTGATGAAAGTGGTTGTGATCTTGTGATAATGGTGGCAGTGATGAAAATGGTGGTGGTGGTGATAGCGGTGGTAGTGGTGGTGGTGGTAGTTTTCGTGGTAGTGGTGGTGGCAGTGGTGGGAGTGGTTGATAGTGGAGGTGGTAGTTTTGGTGGTAGTTTTGATGGTGATGGTAGTTTTGGTGGTGGTGGTAGTGGTGGTGGTATTGGTGGTGGTGCTGGTAGTGGTGGGAGTGGTTGGTAGTGGTAGTGTGGTGATGGTAGCGGTGGTGGTAGTGGTGGTGGTCGTGATGGTGGTGATAATGATGGTGTTGATTGTGGTGGTAGTGGTTGTGGTGGTGGTGATGGTGATTATGGCAGTTGTGGTAGTGGTAGTAGTGGTGGTAGTGGTGGTAGTGGTGATAGTGGTGGTAGTGGTGGTTATGGTGGTAGTGGTGGTGGTGATAGTAGTAGTGTTGACGGTGGTATGTGTGGTAATGGTAATTGTGGTAGTGATTGTGGTAATAGTGGCGGTGGTGGTATAGGTGGTGGTCGTGGTGGTAGTGTTAATGGTGGTAGTGGTAGTGGTGGCAGTAATGGTGGTAGTTACAGTGGGCAACAACAAATAATCAACTATTATCAATCATAACATAAAGACCGACACAGTAACCAACTTACTCTCAAGTTCTATACACTATACACTACACCCTCGTATACACTATACACTATACACTATACACCACACCCTCGTATACACTATACACCACACCGTATACACTATACACCACACCCTCGTATACAAACTTGTTGAGTAAACAGTGTAATGTGACGCCCATACTGGTTTAGAGACTCTCCATGAATATAAAGAAACGAGAGTAATAATAATAATAATAATGATACTGATAAAACTATTAGAAAAAATAACAACAATGACTTTAAAAAAACATAAGATGGGACTAAGTAAACCAAGTCCTAAATGATATAAACTGGGAAGATAAACCAAGTCCTAAATGATATAAACTGGGAAGATAAACCAAGTCCTAAATGATATAAACTGGGAAGATAAACCAAGTCCTAAATGATATAAACTGGGAAGATAAACCAAGTCCTAAATGATATAAACTGGGAAGATAAACCAAGTCCTAAATGATATAAACTGGGAAGATAAACCAAGTCCTAAATGATATAAACTGGGAAGAAAAACCAAGTCCTAAATGATATAAACTGGGAAGATAAACCAAGTCCTAAATGATATAAACTGGGAAGATAAACCAAGTCCTAAATGATATAAACTGGGAAGATAAACCAAGTCCTAAATGATATAAACTGGGAAGATAAACCAAGTCCTAAATGATATAAACTGGGAAGATAAACCAAGTCCTAAATGATATAAACTGGGAAGATAAACCAAGTCCTAAATGATATAAACTGGGAAGATAAACCAAGTCCTAAATGATATAAACTGGGAAGATAAACCAAGTCCTAAATGATATAAACTGGGAAGATAAACCAAGTCCTAAATGATATAAACTGGGAAGATAAACCAAGTCCTAAATGATATAAACTGGGAAGATAAACCAAGTCCTAAATGATATAGACTGGGAAGATAAACCAAGTCCTAAATGATATAAACTGGGAAGATAAACCAAGTCCTAAATGATATAAACTGGGAAGATAAACCAAGTCCTAAATTATATAAACTGGGAAGATAAACCCAGCAACACGGATCACAACCTATGTCTAGAACAAATTAACTGTGTGGCACTTGAGGTATACTCAAGGCATAGTCCCTTAAGGAAAAGATGGAGATGTAAACTAGAAAGAGAAAGGCGCTACCAATTAAAGCGAAGGCAGAGAATATCAGAGCAGCTAAAAGAGGCCAATGCTAAAGGAATCTTACAGGAGTCAAGAAATGCGGTAAGAACTAAAAGCCATAAATGAAACTGAAAGAAACCCAAAGTATTTCTTGTCTTATGCCTTATGCCAAATCAAAGTCAAGAACAACATCCAGTATTGGGCCTCTACTTAAGCAAGATGGGTCCTACACAGATGACAACAAGGAAATAGTGAGCTACACAAGTCTCAACATGACTCGGTTTTCAGCGAGCCGATAACCAGACCGACAGACGAAGACCTAAATGATTTTTTTTATAAGAGTGGCAAAGAATTTGGTAGACACAAATCCATCTGATATTATTCTGGCGCCAAATGATTTCGAAAAGGCGATAAATGACATGCCCATTGTACTTAGTTCCAAGTTACCTTGGTTGATGACGACCACTTATTTAAATATGATTGATTTAAGGTAACTTTTTACTAGCAACAAATTATTAACTTCTTTTTCGTGGGAGAATAAAGACTCAAAAAATAAAATACTTCAATCTTTAATTTCTATTTCTTTGAAAATATAATAATCAAGTCCTTTATACATATAAATTTATGTACTACAGAAAAGGACATCCCAGAAGTAATACCAGAACCCGTAATAATAATCCCAGAAGTAATACCAGAACCCGTAATAATAATCCCAGAAGTAAAACCAGAACCAGCAATAATAATCCCAGAAGTAAAACCAGAACCAGCAATAATAATCCCAGAAGTAATACCAGAACCCGTAATAATAATCCCAGAAGTAATACCAGAACCCGTAATAATAATCCCAGAAGTAATACCAGAACCCGTAATAATAATCCCAGAAGTAATACCAGAACCCGTAATAATAATCCCAGAAGTAATACCAGAACCCGTAATAATAATCCCAGAAGTAAAACCAGAACCCGTAATAATAATCCCAGAAGTAAAACCAGAACCAGCAATAATAATCCCAGAAGTAAAACCAGAACCAGCAATAATAATCCCAGAAGTAAAACCAGAACCCGTAATAATAATCCAAGAAGTAAAACAAGAACTCGTAATAACCAAGAGAGACTTCTTGAATTATTCCGCAAGATTATGTGAACTAGTTATCTGCTAAGAGATACTCTACATTGTCCTATGGAAGAGACTAAGAAATATTCTAAAGCGCCAGGAATACTTGTGTTCACGGCTGAGTGCCTGAACCTGCTGCCTGACAAAGTGAGCGTGCCTGAACCTGCTGCCTGACAAAGTGAACGTGCCTGAACCTGCTGCCTGACAAAGTGAGCGTGCCTGAACCTGCTGCCTGACAAAGTGAGCGTGCCTGAACCTGCTGCCTGACAAAGTGAGCGTGCCTGAACCTGCTGCCTGACAAAGTGAGCGTGCCTGAACCTGCTGCCTGACAAAGTGAGCGTGCCTGAACCTGCTGCCTGACAAAGTGAGCGTGCCTGAACCTGCTGCCTGACAAAGTGAGCGTGCCTGAACCTATTGCCTGACAAAGTGAGCGTGCCTGAACCTACTGCCTGACAAAGTGAGCGTGCCTGAACCTACCGCCTGACAAAGTGAGCGTGCCTGAACCTACCGCCTGACAAAGTGAGCGTGCCTGAACCTGCTGCCTGACAAAGTGAGCGTGCCTGAACCTACTGCCTGACAAAGTGAGCGTGTCTGAACCTACTGCCTGACAAAGTGAGCGTGCCTGAACCTACTGCCTGACAAAGTGAGCGTCCCTGAACCTACTGCCTGACAAAGTGAGCGTGCCTGAACCTACTGCCTGACAAAGTGAGCGTGCCTGAACCTACTGCCTGACAAAGTGATCGTGCCTGAACCTACTGCCTGACAAAGTGAGCGTGCCTGAACCTACTGCCTGACAAAGTGAGCGTGCCTGAACCTACTGCCTGACAAAGTGAGCGTGCCTGAACCTACTGCCTGACAAAGTGATCGTGCCTGAACCTACTGCCTGACAAAGTGATCGTGCCTGAACCTACTGCCTGACAAAGTGATCGTGCCTGAACCTGCTGCCTGACAAAGTGATCGTGCCTGAACCTACTGCCTGACAAAGTGAGCGTGCCTGAACCTGCTGCCTGACAAAGTGAGCGTGCCTTAACCTGCTGGCTGACAAAGTGAGCGTGCCTGAACCTGCTGCCTGACAAAGTGATCGTGCCTGAACCTACTGCCTGACAAAGTGAGCGTGCCTGAACCTACTGCCTGACAAAGTGAGCGTGCCTGAACCTACTGCCTGACAAAGTGAGCGTGCCTTAACCTGCTGCCTGACAAAGTGATCGTGCCTGAACCTACTGCCTGACAAAGTGAGCGTGCCTGAACCTACTGCCTGACAAAGTGATCGTGCCTGAACCTGCTGCCTGACAAAGTGATCGTGCCTGAACCTACTGCCTGACAAAGTGAGCGTGCCTGAACCTGCTGCCTGACAAAGTGAGCGTGCCTTAACCTGCTGCCTGACAAAGTGAGCGTGCCTGAACCTGCTGCCTGACAAAGTGAGCGTGCCTTAACCTGCTGCCTGACAAAGTGAGCGTGCCTGAACCTACTGCCTGACAAAGTGAGCGTGCCTGAACCTACTGCCTGACAAAGTGAGCGTGCCTGAACCTACTGCCTGACAAAGTGAGCGTGCCTGAACCTACTGCCTGACAAAGTGAGCGTGCCTGAACCTACTGCCTGACAAAGTGAGCGTGCCTTAACCTGCTGCCTGACAAAGTGATCGTGCCTGAACCTACTGCCTGACAAAGTGAGCGTGCCTGAACCTACTGCCTGACAAAGTGATCGTGCCTGAACCTGCTGCCTGACAAAGTGATCGTGCCTGAACCTACTGCCTGACAAAGTGAGCGTGCCTGAACCTGCTGCCTGACAAAGTGAGCGTGCCTTAACCTGCTGCCTGACAAAGTGAGCGTGCCTGAACCTGCTGCCTGACAAAGTGAGCGTGCCTGAACCTACTGCCTGACAAAGTGATCGTGCCTGAACCTACTGCCTGACAAAGTGAGCGTGCCTGAACCTGCTGCCTGACAAAGTGAGCGTGCCTTAACCTGCTGCCTGACAAAGTGAGCGTGCCTGAACCTGCTGCCTGACAAAGTGAGCGTGCCTTAACCTGCTGCCTGACAAAGTGAGCGTGCCTGAACCTACTGCCTGACAAAGTGAGCGTGCCTGAACCTACTGCCTGACAAAGTGAGCGTGCCTGAACCTACTGCCTGACAAAGTGAGCGTGCCTGAACCTACTGCCTGACAAAGTGATCGTGCCTGAACCTACTGCCTGACAAAGTGATCGTGCCTGAACCTGCTGCCTGACAAAGTGATCGTGCCTGAACCTACTGCCTGACAAAGTGAGCGTGCCTGAACCTGCTGCCTGACAAAGTGAGCGTGCCTTAACCTGCTGCCTGACAAAGTGAGCGTGCCTGAACCTGCTGCCTGACAAAGTGATCGTGCCTGAACCTACTGCCTGACAAAGTGAGCGTGCCTGAACCTACTGCCTGACAAAGTGAGCGTGCCTGAACCTACTGCCTGACAAAGTGAGCGTGCCTTAACCTGCTGCCTGACAAAGTGATCGTGCCTGAACCTACTGCCTGACAAAGTGAGCGTGCCTGAACCTACTGCCTGACAAAGTGATCGTGCCTGAACCTGCTGCCTGACAAAGTGATCGTGCCTGAACCTACTGCCTGACAAAGTGAGCGTGCCTGAACCTGCTGCCTGACAAAGTGAGCGTGCCTTAACCTGCTGCCTGACAAAGTGAGCGTGCCTGAACCTGCTGCCTGACAAAGTGAGCGTGCCTTAACCTGCTGCCTGACAAAGTGAGCGTGCCTGAACCTACTGCCTGACAAAGTGAGCGTGCCTGAACCTACTGCCTGACAAAGTGAGCGTGCCTGAACCTACTGCCTGACAAAGTGAGCGTGCCTGAACCTACTGCCTGACAAAGTGAGCGTGCCTGAACCTACTGCCTGACAAAGTGAGCGTGCCTTAACCTGCTGCCTGACAAAGTGATCGTGCCTGAACCTACTGCCTGACAAAGTGAGCGTGCCTGAACCTACTGCCTGACAAAGTGATCGTGCCTGAACCTGCTGCCTGACAAAGTGATCGTGCCTGAACCTACTGCCTGACAAAGTGAGCGTGCCTGAACCTGCTGCCTGACAAAGTGAGCGTGCCTTAACCTGCTGCCTGACAAAGTGAGCGTGCCTGAACCTGCTGCCTGACAAAGTGAGCGTGCCTTAACCTGCTGCCTGACAAAGTGAGCGTGCCTGAACCTACTGCCTGACAAAGTGAGCGTGCCTGAACCTACTGCCTGACAAAGTGAGCGTGCCTGAACCTACTGCCTGACAAAGTGAGCGTGCCTGAACCTACTGCCTGACAAAGTGAGCGTGCCTGAACCTACTGCCTGACAAAGTGATCGTGCCTGAACCTACTGCCTGACAAAGTGAGCGTGCCTGAACCTGCTGCCTGACAAAGTGAGCGTGCCTTAACCTGCTGCCTGACAAAGTGAGCGTGCCTGAACCTGCTGCTTGACAAAGTGAGCGTGCCTTAACCTGCTGCCTGACAAAGTGAGCGTGCCTGAACCTACTGCCTGACAAAGTGAGCGTGCCTGAACCTACTGCCTGACAAAGTGAGCGTGCCTGAACCTACTGCCTGACAAAGTGAGCGTGCCTGAACCTACTGCCTGACAAAGTGATCGTGCCTGAACCTACTGCCTGACAAAGTGAGCGTGCCTGAACCTGCTGCCTGACAAAGTGAGCGTGCCTTAACCTGCTGCCTGACAAAGTGAGCGTGCCTGAACCTGCTGCCTGACAAAGTGAGCGTGCCTTAACCTGCTGCCTGACAAAGTGAGCGTGCCTGAACCTACTGCCTGACAAAGTGAGCGTGCCTGAACCTACTGCCTGACAAAGTGAGCGTGCCTGAACCTACTGCCTGACAAAGTGAGCGTGCCTGAACCTACTGCCTGACAAAGTGAGCGTGCTTGAACCTACTGCCTGACAAAGTGAGCGTGTGCCCCCACATGGGGTCGGTCAGGTGAAGTAAGCCAGCAGGTAAACTAGCGTCCGGTCATTTACCTTGTACATCAAGATAATTGCACAATTACTGCCGAACACAGATTCCAATAATAATCTACCATATTACTATTGTTATAAAAAGAGTAAGCACTATACCAACAAACTTATGCATAATTATTTACAATAACAATTATGAGTGAATACTTTGTTCACATGATAACAGATAATAATATACAGTCGAACAACTTTATCTTAGCTAATAATAAAGTACTTTGCGATATAATATTACGTGAAGTATTGTAGCCAAGCTTTTATCAATTAATTAATGGTGTTCAAGAGTATAACATGACCCAGGACCAGACTCATGGAACTCCGTGTTCATCAAGAACTGTAAGAAGCCCCTGTTCACGTGCTTTTTAACATCCTGTGGAGAGGGAGCATGAACACTAGGGTTGTCCCACAGTTACTAAAAACAACAGACATAGCCCCACTCCATACAGGTGGCAGTAAAGCAATAGCAAAGAACTACAGACCGATAGCGCTAACGTCCCATATCATAAAAATCTTTGACAGGGTTCTAAGAAGCAAGATCACTACCCAGCTAGATACCCATCAGTTACACAACCCAGGGCAGCACGGGTTTAGAGCATGTCGCTCCGGATTGTCCTAACTACTGGACCACTATGACAAGGTTCTGGATGCTCTAGAAGACAGAATGCAGATGTAGTATACACAGATTTTGCAAAAGCCTTCGACAAGTGTGACCATGGCGTAATAGCGCACAAAATGCGTGATAAAGGAATAACAGGAAAAGTTGGTAGATGGATCTATAATTTCCTCACAAATAGAACACAAAAGTAGTAGTCAACAGAGTAAAGTCTGAGGCAGCTACGGTGAAAAACTCTGTTCCACAAGGCACAGTACTCGCTCCCATCTTGTTCCTCATCCTCATATCTGACATAGACAGCGATACAAGCCACAGCTCAGTGTCTTCCTTTGCAGATGACACCCGGATTTGCATAAGTGTCCTCCATTGCAGACACTGCAAGACTCCAGGCGGATATCAACCAAATCTTTAAACGGGCCGCAGACAACAATATGAAGTTCAATGATGAGAAATTTCAAATACTCCGATATGGAAAACGTGAGGAAATTAAAACTTCATCAGAGTACAAAACAAAATCCAACCACACAATAGAGCGAAAAACTTATGTCAAAGTCTTGGGAGTGATCATGTCGGAGGATCTCACCTTCAAGGACCATAACATTGTGTCAATCGCATCTGCTAGAAAAATGGCAGGATGGATAATGAGAACCTTCAAAACTAGGGATGCCAAGCCCATGATGACACTCTTCAGGTCGCTTGTTCTATCTAGGCTGGAATATTGCTGCACACTAACAGGTGAAATTGCTGACCTAGAAAAAGTACAGAGAGCCTTCACGGCACACATAACTGCGATAAAACACGTCAGTTACTAGGAACGCTTGAAGGTCCTCAACCTGTACTCCCTAGAACGTAGGCGGGAGAGATACATGATTTTATACACTTGGAAAATCCTAAAGGTATTAGTACCAAACTTGGACACGAAAATCACTCCCTATGAAAGGAAAAGATTCGGCAGACGATGCAACATCCCCTAGTGAAAAACAGGGGCGCCACTAGCACAATAAGAGAACACAATAAGTATGAGAGGCCCAAGACTGTTCAACTGCCTCCCAGCATACATAAGGGGGATTACCAATAGACCCCTGGCTGTCTTCAAGCAGGCACTGGACAGGCACCTAAAGTCAGTACCTGACCAACCGGGCTGTGGTTCGCACGTCGGGTTGCGTGCGGCCAACAGTAATAGCCTGGTTGATCAGGCCCTGATCCACCATGAGGCCTGATCACAGACCGGGCCGCGGGGGCGTTGACCCCCGGAACTCTCTCCAGGTATACTCCAGGACTTACATGTACACGTTGCTCTACATTCTTCATTTATAAGCGTATTAAATATTAAGACTTTAATATGCTCTATAAGAGCTGTAACAAAAACATTTCACAAAGACATAAAGCTAACTATAAAAACAACTCTGTTATCTCACTTTCTTGACGAAATATCAGTTGAAACTGACTGATAAAAGGTTTGAAAAGTAAGACAAATCTTTGAACAAAACGAAGTGAACATTCAACAGTTTTCACAGTTAAATGGGAAGCAACACTTCCTAAATATAATAACTGTTTAGTAATGGAAGATGAAGTTGAAATACCTGATGACGCTGTGATTTTTATTAAGTCTAAGCGCCGATGATGACGGGTAAGTCCCGCGTGAGATCAGCTTGTTAATGGAGTCGTAAGACACACTATATGTCGTAAGGCACACTCTTTGTCGTAAGATATATTCTGTATCATAACACACACTCTGAATGTCTTAAGATACACTATGTGTTGTTAGATACACTCTGTGTCGTAAGACAGTCTGAGTATCGTAAGATACACTATGTGAGTCATAAGATACACTCTGCATGTCGTAAGATATACTATGTGTATTGTAAGATACACTTATTTCATAAGATACATACTGTATGTCATAAGGTACACTGTGTCGTCAGGTACACTGTGTGTCGTAAGATGCACTTTGTCATAAGATACACTACAGAAGACGACGAAGAGTCACTGAGCTCCTCAGGAGTGCTAGAATATCTGATACACGAAAGGAGGCGCTGACCAGGGAAGTGGAAACTATCGAACTTAAGCTAAATGACTCTTACAGGAACCAGGAGAGACAGGAGGAGCTTAAAGCTATTAGTGAAATTGAAAGAAATTCAAAATATTTCTTTTCATATGCCAAAAACAAGGCAAATACCACATCTAGTATCGGGCCCTTACTCAGACAGGATGGGACTTACACAGATGACAACAAGGAAATGAGTGAAATATTGAAATCCCAGTACGACTCTGTGTTTAGTGAACCACTAATTAGTCTGAGGATCGACGACCCAAATGATTTCTTTATGAATGAGCCTCAAAACTCCATAAATGTATGCCAGATTTCCGACATTGCCCTAACTCCGATAGATTTCGAAAAAGCCATTGACAACATGCCCATGCACTCAGCCCCGGGCCCAGACTCGTGGAACTGTTTTCATTAAGAACTGCAAGAAACCCCTCTCGTGTGCCCTAAGTACACTATGGAGGAGGAGCTTGGACATGGGTGAAATTCCACAGTCACTTAAAACAACGGATATTGCCCCACTCCATAAAGGTGGCAGCAAAGCATTAGCTAAGAACTATTGACCAATAGCTCTAACGTCCCACTTCATAAAAATCTTTGAAAGAGTGCTAAGAAGCAGGATTGCAAATCACCTGGATTCCCAAAATCTGCACAATCCAGGGCAACATGGGTTCAGGGCAGGTCGCTCCTGCCTCTCACAACTACTGGATCACTATGATATAGCCTTGGATGCACTGGAAGAAAATCAGAATGCAGATGTAATATACACAGACTGCAAAAGCGTTTGACAAATGCGATCATGGCGTAATAGCCCATAAAATACGTGCTAAATGAATAACTGGGAAAGTGGGGAGATGGATCTTCAACTTCCTAACAAATCGAACACAAAGACTAGTGGTCAACAGAGTTAAATCGGAGGCTGCCATAGTGAAGAGCTCTGTTCCACAAGGCACAGTACTCGCCCCCATCTTATTCCTCGTCCTCATATCAGACAGACAGAGATATACATCACAGCACCGTATCATCCTTTGCGGATGATAGTAGGATCTGCATGAAGCTGTCATCTGCTGAGGACGCGATTAACCTCCAAGAAGATATAAACAAAGTTTTCCATTGGGCAACGGCAAACAATATGATGTTCAATGAGGACAAATTCCAACTACTCCGTTATGGAAAACTGGAGGAGATAATAACTAGAACAGAGTATACTACTGACTCCGGCCACACAATAGAGCGGAAAAATAATGTAAGGAACCTGGGAGTAGTAATGTTTGAGGATCTCACTTTCAAGGATCACAACAATGCCACGATCGCACGTGCAAAGAAAATGATAGGATGGATAATGAGAACGTTCAAAACGAGAGATGCCAAGCCAATGATGATCCTTTTCAAATCATTTGTTATTACAATCCAGGAGTCCAAATGGCCTGTTATCCTAGGTGTAAAGTTAGCAAAATAAACACAGCAGAAAACTTTTGACTTATATTATCCTTCACCAATTTAGAACAGAAGTATGTACACTATATACACTATGTACAGCAATAGGTATTAGTGCACTCCACGGTAAGCAAGGAAGAATAGAAGCCACTAGAGAGCAGACCGTGCTTCAACCAGTTCTAGAATGGGAATGACAAGGGCAGACAGGAAAGTGGTACCCACATAACTTCTGCGATTGCCAAAACCATCTTCTTATTGGCTGGAACCTGGGTACTGGTTGAACGGCGGGGCCCCATCGTCAACCCTCAGGGGAGATAGCCTGTAAATGAGGGTGTGTACATGCGCTGAATAAAAGTTACGTACTCTTTGCATGTCACACCCCCACCCCGAGAAGGCTCAGGATATAGGGTCCCACCTCCCAGTGATAACCGTGCCTCCATGACACCAAACAAAGGGACCGCCTTTCCTCTCAACCATCCAACTCTTAGAGCTCAGCTTTTCTCGTGACAAAAAGCCAAACCCTAAACTCAGAGCGAGACAGCAGACAGTCGGGCTAGCTTAGGTCCAAGACATGGGCTGACGGTAGCCCGCATCCCCTCACTAAAAAAAAACCCACACCAGGGGATAAAAAAAAAAGAGCTTGGAAGGGGTTATCACAAGTAACCTAACACATCTTAACCTAATATATAATTATTATAAATAATATTGTTAGACTCTAGATAAAGAGTCTGCCAACATATTTTCTTTGCCGGCAATATGTACAATTCTGAGAGAATAGGGTTGCAGTCATAGAATCCATCTCATGAGCCTCGTATTGTGGTTCTTCATGGTTTGGAGATATGCTAGAAGATTGTGATCACTGTAGACAGTGAGCACCTGCAAAGTTTGTCCCACGTATACTTCAAAGTGCTCCAAAGCCAGTACCAGTGCGAGGGCTTCTTTTTCAATGGTAGAGTAAGCCCTCTGATGCGGCTGGAATGTGGCAGAGAAGAAGGCTACAGGCTGCAACTCCTTGGCCCCGTTTTGCAATAGTACTGCCCCAACCCCAGACTCACAAGCATCAACCTGTAATGAGAAAGGTTTGGAGAAGTCTGGAGACAAAAGAATGGGTGCAGTACACAATCTTTTTGCTTTGTCAAACGCATCCTGAGCAACTGAAGTCCAAATAAAGGGAACTTTGTGACTGGTAAGAGAGGTAAGAGGGGCTACAATATCTGAGAAATTCTTACAGAATCTTCTGTAAAATCCTATCATGCCTAGGAAACGTTGAAGAGATTTCCTATCTTGTGGAACTGGATAATCTTTAATGGCAAGAACTTTAGCAAGTTTAGGAGCAACTTTGCCACTACCTACTTCATGGCCTAGAAAAGTAACAGTGGCCTGGCCAAAGGAAGACTTAGATAAATTAAAATATCAGGATATGTCTGTAGAAGCGCAGTTAAACTTGTTGCTTGAGTTTTAGATGGCCCCACCATTAAAGGGCTAGGGTTCTTGAGGAGGACAGAGTTTGGAAGTTTGACATTAATTTCAGAAATAGAGTGCAAAGAGTCACAGTCTTCCTCAGGTAGAGGACAAAGTCATTACTGGGACTTTATTGGGTGTATAAAAAGATTTTAATTGATTAATGTGGTAAGTTTTAGTTTTTGAGGTCTTATCAAGGGGAGCTACCACATAATTTACATCAGATAATTTACTTACAATTTGCATAGGTCCCGTAAATCTAGCTTTCAAGGTGTGGCCAGGTATAGGTTCCTGCACCAACACCTTGTCTTCTGGATGGAAGGAGCGGAATCGTGCATTTCTGTCATATCTCTGTTTCATCTTAATTTGAGCTGCCTTTAGGTTAGCCTTGGCTAACTGACGTGCCACCTGCAACCTTGAAGACGGGTTGTAGAGTGTTGAGCTAACGTCTTCTCCCATCCACCCTTCTTTGAGCACCCGAAGAGGACCTCGTACATTGTGCCCAAAGATCAGCTCAAACAGACTGAACCTGGTGGACTCTTGCACCGTTTTGTGCTGAGAACAGCAACAAAGGTAGTGATTCATCCCAGTCTGTAGGAAAATGCATGCAAAAAGTTCTTATCATGGTTTTTAACGTCTGATGGAATCTTTCCAAGGCGCCTTGGGACTGAGGATGATAGGCAGTGGATAAGATGTGGATTATCCCTAACCTAGTTAATGCTTCCCTAAATGCTTTGACAGTGAAGTTAGTACCTTGATCACTTTGAATAGTTTTAGGAATGCCAAAACAAGAAATAAATCTAGTTAAAGCTTTGAGAATAGCTTTAGTATTAATACTGCGCATGGGAATTGTGTCAGGGTATCTAGTTACTTTATCCATAATGGTAAATAAATACTGATTTCCCTACTTTGACCTAGGTAGTGGACCTACACAATCTATAATTAAATCTGCAAAAGGTTCTCCATCAGCAGGTATAGGTTGGAGAGGTGCAGGTTTAATGGAATGTTCAGGTTTCCCTACTTGCTGACATTCTCGTCAACACCGGATATGATTCTTCACATCCTGCTTTAATTTTGGCCAATAAAATTCTTTTGTGATTCTATATAATGTTTTAGTAATTCCTAAGTGACCTCCTAATGAAGTATTATGAGCTATATTCAATATTTGAGGTTTAAACTTTGTTGGAACTACTAACCTGTCAGACAATTGCCGGCACTCTATCTCCTTATCAGTCTCAGTGCAGATCAAATAGTAGTTTTTAGGTTTATACTTGACTGGATGATCCAAAGAGGATTTACCCATGGCTGTCTGGAATGAGAAATTTAAAGAAGGGTCCTTTCGTTGTTCCTCCCGGAAGGACAGTCCCTCGGGCATAGAAACAGATTTCTGGCAATCCTGCAACCTTGGAATAGGAAGGCTTGATCTGGGTCTGTTCACTAGATCTACGAGGCCCCAGCCGGTTTTCCCCTTAAAACAACGTGGCTATTCCGAGATCGGAGTCGTCCAAGGATAGGTCAACATTCTCGCCAGACAACCCTCGGGAGGTTGCCCGAGTTATGGCCAACACCGGAGAAGAATTAATCATTATGGGTTCAGGACATACACTAGCAGTGGTAATGTTATTACCAAGTAATAACATGGCATCTTTCATGGGGAATCCTTCGGATACACCCAGAGTCAAGTACCCAGTGTAATATTTGCACTGTACATAAATTTTATGCAAAGGAACAGAATATATAGCTCCTTCAAATGCTTCCAACAAAACAGAGGAATTTAAGGAGGCATTCTTTGAAAGGGGTAAAATTCCCTCTCTAATAAGTGAGCAATATGCTCCAGTATCTCTAAAGGTTTTGCCTTCAGTTGTTTCGGAGTTTTCCTGAAGGGAAATAAGACTGTTACAGTAATAAGGGGCCATTCCTTTTTCTACTTCTTTCAGGGACATGTTACTATGGATATTAGAGATTTTCCCAATTGGTTGGGGTTTATGGGGGCAGTTGGGACGGATGTGACCTACTTTATTGCACAGGTAGCAGACGACAGGTTTGCCTTTAACTCCCTGCTGACATTGCAACTGGTGTCGCTCTGGCTGGTGTCTTTCTGGATACTGTTGTCGAGTTGCACCATGTTGAGTAGTTCGTCTCTCACCAGGTGGACCATAAGTTGAGAAGCGTGGCTCACCAGGTGACCTACTTGGCTGACGTAGACGTTCTCCCTCCGGCTGGCACTTCATCCTCCAAGGTTGACGATCTCTGCTCATGCCAGGCTGTTGAAAAGAGAGACAGGACCGCTCTGACAAGGAGCGGTTAGTTTCAAAGGTATCAGGCAACCTGGCTGCCTCCAATGCAGTGGTTAAGTCACGATCCTGCAGAAAGACTCGAACCTCTGGTCCCACAGACTCCAGCAGGTTGTCAATCAGAATAAGCTGCACAAGATCATCGAAGGTAGCAACACCACTTGCTTTATACCAGCTGGTAAAAGCTTTGGTCTGCTGTCGCACAAAATCAACCAGGGATTGACCAACCTGTCGTCTGCCTAATTTAAAGATCTTTCTGTATTTAGCTGGGATACAAGCATATGCTCTCAAAACTGTGGTCTTCACTACTTTATAATCGGAAAAATCAGTGTCATTTAACACTGACGTAAATTCCTGTGCCTTACCAAACAATGCTGCGTGAACCAACGATGCCCAATGCTGTTCCGGCTACCTCAAGGCTCGAGCCTGATTTTCGAAAGCTTCGAAAAATTGTTCTGGTTCGGCCTCATTGAAGCGGGGAACAAGCTGTACTGCTTTCTATAAACTGAAGTCATTTACAGAATGCACAAACTGCCTTCTTTCTTTTTCCTTATCAAATTCTTCTTTAGCAAATGCTCTCTGTTCTCTAGTCTGCTCAAGATTGATTTTTGCCAGCTCAAGTGCCAACGCCGCTGATTCACCTTGAGACAACCCTGCTGCACTAGACTGACGATTTTACTCCGTTGATGTATCATCTTCCTCCTGCGAGAACATAGGAGTTTTATTCCTGGCTCCCGTAGAGGGAAGAGTCTGATGTGCCATCTCTTCTTCCCGAAGTTTGTCAGTGATCAGTGAACGCAGTTGCGCAGCTGTGAGAGTTCGTTTGTAATCAATGCCAATGGAACAAGCAATTTGCCAACAACGCTGTAGGGACAATTTAGGTAGGTTAAACAAAGTATATGCCGACACTAGACGTCTGACTCGTTTAGGTGGCATACCCCAATATACAAGTTATTTGCTATGCAGAGTACGATTGCAGAATACCCCAACGTAACACGTTATTTGCAGAACACGCTTAGTTATGCACAATACGATTGCAGAATACGCATACGCTTACAAGGTGGATACGCAATAGCAAAGCTGACTGCAAAATCTTCACACCAAACAAGCTAGTAGCGAGTTGTTGAACGATCACACAATAGCAAGGCTGACCATAGCAAAGCAACTGACATGCAAAATTTGTAAAGCGTTGGCAAAGCTACTGCAATGCCAGACAGCAAGCTACTCCTGCTTCCAGCTTCACCCTAGGCTCAACCCTTTCTCTAAGTCCAGCTCCATCTCTCGGACAGGCTACCCATATTACAACCCAGGAGTCCCAAAGGCCTGTTATCCTGGGTGTAAAGGGAACAAAATAAACACAGCAGAAAACTTTTGACTTATATTATCCCTCACCAATTTAGAACAGAAGTATGTACACTATATACACTATGTACAGCGCACTCCACGGTAAGCAAGGCAGAATAGAAGCCACTAGAGAGCAGACCGTGTGAATGACAAGGGCAGACAGGAGAGTGATACCCACATAACCTCTGCGATTGCCAAAACCATCTTCTCATTGGCTGGAACCTGGGTACTGGTTGAACGACGGGGCCCCATCGCTAACCCTCAGTCCCCTGGTTCGCTGGTTGGGGGAGATAGCCTGTAAATGAGGGTGTGTACATGCGCCGAATAAAGGTTATGTATTCTTTGCATGCCACACTTGTTCTCTCTAGGCTGGAATACTGCTGTATATTAACATTTCCATTCAAAGCAGGTGAAATCGCAGATCTAGAGAGTGTACAGAGATCCTTTACTGCACGTATAAGTTCTGTCAAGCACCTTAACTACTAGGAACGCTTGGAAGCACTTGACTTGTACTCGTTGGAACGCAGGAGGGAGAGATATATCATAATCTACACTTGGAAAATCCTGGAAGGAATGGTCCAAAATCTGCACACAGAAATCACTCCCTACGAAAGTAAATGACTGGGCAGGCGATGCAAAATGCCCCCAATTAAAAGTAGGGACGCCATTGGTACACTAAGGGAAAACACCAAAGGCGTCCGGGGCCCAAGACTGTTCAACAGCCTCCCATCAAGCATTAGGGGAATTGCCAATAAACCCCTGGCTGCCTTCAAGAGAGAGCTGGACAGATACCTAAAGTCAGTGCCGGATCAGCCAGGCTGTGGCTCGTACGTTGGACTGCGTGCGGCCAGCAGCAACAGCCTAGTTGATCAGGCTCTGATCCATCAGGAGGCCTGGTCATGGACCGGGCCGCGGGGGCGTTGATCCCCGGAATAACCTCCAGGTAACTTCTAGGTGTCATAAGATACACTCTGTATGTCGTAAGATACACTATGTGTATCGCAAGATACACATCGTGTGTCTTACGCGTGTCCTAAGGCACACTGAGTGTCGTAAGGTACACTTTGTGCCGTAAGGTACACTGTGTGTAGTAAGATACACTGTGTCTCATAAGATACA
Source organism: Cherax quadricarinatus (assembly GCF_038502225.1). Classification (NCBI taxonomy): domain Eukaryota; kingdom Metazoa; phylum Arthropoda; class Malacostraca; order Decapoda; family Parastacidae; genus Cherax; species Cherax quadricarinatus. Next base: position 72,047,996 of record NC_091297.1, on the reverse strand, counting down.
TACTGTGTGTCGTAAGGTATATTGTGCAGCGTAAGATACACACTAAGTGTCTAAGATATACTGTGCGTGTCATAAGGTACGCACTGTGTCGTAAGATACACACTGTGTGTCGTAAGGTACACACTGTGTCGTAAGATACACACTGTGTGTAGTATGGTACACTGTGTGTCGTAAGGTACACAATGTGTGTCGTAAGGCGCACATTGTGTGTTGTAAGGTACATTGTGTGTTGTAAGGTACATTGTGTGTCGTAAGATACACACTGTGTGTTGTAAGGTACACATTGTGTGTTGTAAGGAACATTGTGTGTCGTAAGATACACACTGTGTGTTGTAAGGTACACCGTATGTTTTGTGAGGTACACTGTTTGTCGTAAGGTACATATTGTGTGTCGTAAGGTACAGTGTGTCGAAAGGTACACTGTGTGTCGAAAGGTACACTGTGTGTCGTAAGGTACACATTGTGTGTTGTAAAGAACACTGTGTGTCGTAAGGTACACTGTGTGTCGTAAGGTACACATTGCGTGTTGTAAAGTACACTGTGTGTCGAAAGGTACATTGTGTGTCGTAAGGTACACATTGTGTGTTGTAAAGTACACTGTGTGTCGTAAGGTACACTGTGTGTCGTGAGGTACACTGTGCATCGTAAGGTGCACATTGTGTGTTGTAAAGTACACTGTGTGTCGTAAGGTACACTGTGTGTCGTAAGGTACACATTGCGTGTTGAAAGGTACTCTTTGTGTCGTAAGGTACACACTGTGTGTTGTAAGGTACACTGTGTGTTGTAAGGTACACTGTGTGTTGTAAGGTGCACTGTGTGTTGTAATGTGCATTGTGTGTTGTAAGGTACACTGTGTGCCGTAAGGTACACTGTGTGTTGTAAGGTACAATGTGTGTCGTAAGGTACACTGTGTGTTGTAAGGTACACTGTGTGTTGTAAGATACACTGTGTGTTGTAAGGTACACTGTGTGCCGTAAGATACACTGTGTGTTGCAAGGTACACTGTGTATTGTAAGGTACACTGTATGTTGTAAGGTACACTGTGTGTTGTAAGGTACACTGTGTGTTGTAAGGTACAGTGCGTTGTAAGGTACACTGTGTGTTGTAAGGTACACTGTGTGCCGTAAGGTACACTGTGTGTTGTAAGGTACACTGTGTGCCGTAAGGTACACTGTGTGTTGTAAGGTACACTGTGTGCCGTAAGGTACACTGTGTATTTTAAGGTACACTGTGTGTTGTAAGGTACACTGTGTATTGTAAGGTACTCACTGTGTCGTAAGATACACACTGTGTGTCGTATGGTACACTGTGTGCCGTAAGGTACACATTGTGTGTCGTAAGGTACACATTGTGTGTCGTAAGGTGCACATTGTGTGTTGTAAGGTACATTGTGTGTCGTAAGATACACACTGTGTGTTGTAAGGCACACATTGTGTGTTGTAAGGTACATTGTGTGACGTAAAATACACATTGTGTGTTGTAAGGTACACATTGTGTTTTGTGAGGTACACTGTGTGTCGTAAGGTACACATTGTGTGTCGTAAGGTACACTGTGTGTCGAGAGGTACACTTTGTGTCGTAAGGTACACTGTGTCGTAAGGTACACATTGTGTGTTGTAAAGTACACTGTGTTTCGTAAGGTACACTGTGTGTCGTAAGGTACACTGTGTGTCGTAAGGTACACATTGTGTGTTGAAAGGTACTCTTTGCGTCGTAAGGTACATATTGTGTGTTGTTAGGTACACTGTGTGTTGTAAGGTACACTGTGTGTTGTAAGGTACACTGTGTGTTGTAAGGAACATTGTGTGCTGTAAGGTACACTGTGTGTTGTAAGGTACACTGTGTGTTGTAAGGTACACTGTGTGTTGCAAGGTACACTGTGTGCCGTAAGGTACACTGTGTGTTGTAAGGTACACTGTGTGTCGTAAGATACACATTGGGTGTTGTAAGGTACACTGTGTGTTAGGTAAGACACATATGCAACAGTTAGGTATCTTTATTTCGAAACGCTTCGCCTACACAGTAGGCTTCTTCAGTCGAGTACAGAAAAGTTGATAGAAGCAGAAGATACTTGAAGACGATGTAATCAGTCCATCACCCTTGAAGTTTTGTGGTGGTCAGTCCCTCAGTCTGGAGAAGAGTATTGTTCCATAGTCTGAAACATTATGTGTAAGCGAAACGTTTCGAAATAAAGATACCTAACTGTTGCATATGTGTCTTACCTAACAACCTGTCTGTATTTCATACCATTTAAATGTTCTCTACGTCAGACACTGCAACACAAGGGTATCTTGGTACAGACCTGAAATCAACTTTGTCAACTTCTACTAGTGAGAATGGCTGGATTTGGGAGGGACCTGACGTTCCAACGACAACATTCTTACCTCTACTAGTGGCCTACATCTCACCTCCTGGCGTTATATAAGGCTATATCCTGTCACTTCAACTGTGATACGGCTGAACAGGAGCTTATCACTGTTGTCATCCATGCAGCAGAGTGCGCAATTCCAAAGAAGTCCGCAGGACGCACTCACAAAAGAGACTGGTGGTTCTCCAACGACGAGGTGGGGGAACAGAACCACCGCATCAACTCTTTTAGGAAGCTATACAGCCGTAACCCTACGGCAGAGAACAGGAATACTCTGAGAGCCATTGTGCAGCATGCCCACAGAGTCTCTCTCAGAGTAAAAACTGAGAAATGGCTGGAGTGGTGCTCAACATCCGGGCATCACACCACCTTATCTGAGATATAGGGCAAGCTCAACATAGCAATTGGCAAGAGCAAGCCGAGGCCACCAGCACACCCGAACCCATCCCAGAAAGCTGAGAAACTAGTGGAGCTTTTCACTTCCAGGTGAGCCTCCACTCAGCTCCCACAGGACATCCGGAATATACAGACGGGTCTTCTGCCACAGCGCCAACTAACGATACAAGCTGCATGTGAGTCGGAAGATGTGACTGATGAAGACCTCACGGACTTGGAACTCCGACGTGCCATTAAGAACACAGGTGACACTGCCCCGGGCATCGATGGTGTTACGTACTCCATGATTGCACGGGCAGGGCAGAGTGGATGGGAGGCCATACTAGACGTCATTAACAAATCGTGGAGGGCCAGGACACTCCCAGCAGCTTGGAAGAAAGCTACCATCGTACCAATTCCAAAGCCCAAGGACCCAGGCAGTATGAGACCCATATCGCTGACCAGCTGCTTAGCCAAGACTGCTGAGAGGATGGTGTTAAACCGCAGAGTGCATAACCACTCTACTAAGCCAGATTGCTGATAGTAACAAAAAACCTAGTATCGTCGTCTACCTCGACCTTGAAAAGGCATTTGAGATAGCCAGCCCCACAGCAATTCTGGCAATACTAGCTCGGAAGGGAATCAAAGGACGCCTCCTGGCCTGGATAGAGTCCTACCTTAGGGGCAGGCAGGCCTGTGTCAGCTTTCAGGGATACTACTCTTCCTTTAAAACCCTGGAAAACGGTACGCCACAAGGAGGTGTGCTCAGTCCTACCTTCTTTAACATCCTTATGCAGGAACTTGTGAGCATTCCCTTTCATAGTGGTACACAGCTCCTCAGCAATGCTGATAATCTTGCACTCGTAGTGAATGGGAAAGGCAATTTAGAACGACAGGCTAAGAGAGCTTTGGACCTAATTACGCAGTCTTGCAAGGAACTAGGCCTCAAGATCTCGGCCGAGAAATTTCTTGCAATGATGTTCAAGGGACCAGATCCTGTGAATAGATTACGTATTCAGGATATTGAACTTGAGTGGACAGGCTCCTACCTGTACTTAAGAATCTACATTGATAAAAAGGTGACCTTTCAGAAACAGGCCGAGTATGTCAGGTCACGAGGTCTACTCAGACTCAACGCCATGAGAGCCATCACGAGGCACCGTGCAGGGGCAAGCTAAGATGTACTTCGCTTGTACTATATACAAGCTATACGCTCGCTCATTGACTACGGTGCACCGGCTTTAGCTCATCTCTTCCCGCAGAGCAGGCAAAGGGTGGAGGTCGTACAAAACAAGGCTATAAGAACTATGCTTGGGGCCCCCATCTGGACCAACACAGTATGTCTCAGATCTGAGGCCCGGCTTCCTTCCCTGGCTGACAGAGTAAGATACATAAACTCCTGCATAGTGGCCACAATTCTGCACCGGCAGCAAGGTACCCAACTAAGGAGACGGATATTGACAACCATGACACAAGATCCCACACTTTTCGCGGACTACTCCTGGATTCGTTCGTTTTGTGCTGCTGGGCGGAAGCTGCTGCCTGTACAACTACTCCTTGAGAAGAGTTGTAACCTTCCTGTTGCTGGGTACCATCCACCACCTCCCTGGCGCCCAGAACCAGCCGATGTTTGCATCATGCAGCTACCCATCTCTAAGCGTCTCTGCAGTCAAGACACCCTCAGCAATCATGCTGAGACAAGCAGAGGGAGGCACATGTGCAGTGTATTTCACACATGGTTCTTTCGACCCTGACAGGAAGAGAGCAGCAGCTGGACTGTACCACAATGGTCACACACAAGGCTGGCGACTCTCTGACCACTGCACGATCCTTCAAGCTGAGCTGGTGGCGATTCAGCAGACATTGTCACATGCCCTACGAAATCGACTCCAACCTGTCATACATGTTGATTCCACCTCTACAATCAATGCCCTCTCTCATCCTCAACCACAGGACAATGTTCACCTCATCACATCGATCCTGAGCATAATGACAGCCTTAGAAGTTCAGGGTAACAGATCGACATTGAACTGGATCCCCAGCCATGCTGGCATCTGGGGAAATGAGGCGGCAGATGATGCAGCCAAGGCAGCAACAGACTATCCACATGTTGGGATTACTGTCCCAATCAGCCTATGACAGACCAAACTGGTGGCTGCCAGAGCCATGAAACTTATGCGGGAGGTCTTAGGTGATACCCCATCTCGACAGTGGTACCGAGCAGCGACTCAGGGAGAACCCCCTCCATATGATAGAAGCTGGTCCAGAGCGCAGTGTACCGCCATCCATCGGCTTCGTTTGGGCTTTCCCACAGCCAAGATGATGGTAGACAAGGCTGAGGAGATGTGCCAGTACTGTCAGCACGTTGTCCAGGGGCCCCTAACACACTATTTTCTGGAATGCGACGTTGCTGAGACACTCCGCAGGCAACTAGGAGTGATATTCCCTCCCGAAGAGGACCCAGAGATGACTGCGGCCTCACTAGTGTACCATGGAGTCAACGAACCAGACAAGCTGTTACCTGTGATAACGACATATCCTCCTCCTCGCTAGTGTCCATAGTTAGTAGTAAATATGGTGTTGTCGCTTATGAGATGCAACAGTTGAACTGACCAGAAGAGTGCTTGAGCAGCATACGTCGCATCATTATAGAAACCCTTCCCTCTCGGGAGCCAGAGACGGGTCATCGCAAGATTGAGACCCGTGCCAGGACTACGGTCTTGGCGAACATTATACATACATACATACTACTTCAACTCCAGGGGCGTATCACACACTCAGTTCACGGAGTTCACTACCTTATCACAAGACAGGCACATGGCTTCTGCCGAAAAGAAGAGGCCACGATGCTCCATGAACACGACGGAGGACTCGGATTTGGAAATGTGGGGCGCAATTCTAGCGAAGAAGTTGCGAGACCACTCCGTGTCATCAGAGGAAGATCCTGCTCACATTGTAGCAGATCTGACAGTTTCAACCATGGAGCCAACGACAATGGAAACATGTGAGGAAATAAACACCCCACCCCCCTGAAAACCAAGAGGGATAGACCCCTGTGGACAACAAGAAGAAGCGCCGTCCGTCCAAGGAGCAGGCAAACCAGCTCAACCGACCTGGCAAATTCAAGGTGAAGTCTTACGGGGACCACAGAACCCACTATGGCGTTGTTTCATACCTGGAATCACGACACAACCTGAAGTTCAAGATATGGTTCAACTTGAGGGGAGAACCAATATTGACTCCTCTCAACAAGGAAATGTATACCGCCTTGAAGCGAGTCATGGAGACAGATCGCTCATTCACCCTGGAGGGACTGGACTCGGCAGATCACCAAGGGTGTAGTGATGCGATACCCGCTGATGATGCCCATCGAGGCAGTTGCAGCTCACCCCAGTGTGGTGTCAGCTCAACGTCTCAAGGCAAAGACGGCAGGCAACGCACCAACCGGACAGGTCCTCATTCAGCATGTAGGACCACTGCCATCCCAGCTGGATTTCGGTTCTTGGGGCAGGTACGATGTCAGAACCTTCACAGCAGAACCAGTTCGCTGTTTCAAGTGTCGTCGTTATGGACACCTGGGTGCACTCTGTCCGAACAGAGTAATCTGCGGTGTCTGCAGCCAGCACCACCCTACCGAGGAAAGCATCACCAAGCTGAAAAATGCATCGCCACCCACTCCACAATGCCCGAACTGCAGGCAGAAACACCATGCCTGGAATCCTCGATGCCCCGAGAGGCTCGCCAGAATTCAAGAAGTCTGGAAGACGCCAAAAACTCGGCAACAGGCTATGACGGATCATCACTCTCAGCAAACGATGGGTGCAGAGAACGCTGCCATACCGCAGATCTCTCAGCAGCTAACCCAAGTCAATGCCCAGGAATTCCCAACCCTCGAAGCCTCAACCAGGCGTCAAGGTCAAGAACCTCCTGCACCCCTATCTCAACGAAGAAACAGAAACAAGAGGAACGGGAGGCGTCAACAGGGTACATCTGGTCAATGCGATCAGCAAGCGACACTAAACGACCCCCCACCAGCCATAGCACGACAACGCAGGCACTCCTAACCCGGCACAGGCGCTTTGCAGACTCAACTGGCACCTCACCAGCAGATCCCGGCTACCCAACCTGGTATACAGCAACAGACCACGGTGCATACAATAAAGAAATCCAACCCTCAGCAGTCCCTACAGACCACAACAGCCCAGATAATATCCACTGTTTCGAACCCAACCCCAAAGCAGGCCCTCACCAGGGAGGATCTCGTAGCACTCATCAAGGTGTTCACGGATCTTATTTGCAACACAATCAACTCCACGGAACAACAGAGCGTATTCCGGCAGATGGTCAGTACACTCCTGAGAGTGTGCTTACTGACCGAGGAGGAGACAGTGGATGCCATGAATTTGCAGGTTCTCAGAGCGGGCAGAACTCAGTCTCCAGCTCAGGAAACAACAGCGATGGAATAACCTCGGTATCAAATCACACCCTCAATGTCCTGCAATGGAACATTCAGGGCCTGAGGGCCAAACAGCTGCTCTTGCTGGAGGCAGTAATTCGGGATCGGGTTGACATCGTCTTGCTAGAAGAAACTCTGACTGTCCCGACTATGTGCCCAAGACTACCCGGTTTTGCTGGGTATTTTCGGCACATGGACCCGGGCGTTCACTGCAGAGACACAGTTGTATTTGTATCCAATACAATACCTCACGAGGTTATAGCCAACCCTGTGGACTGTGAGGAGAATGCCGAGGTACAGGCCATCCTTGCGCACATACCTGGGGCGCCCATTACCATCTATAACATCTACAAGAACCCAAGACACACCCTCGACATTGCAGAGCTCCTCGCACTAGCACGCACTGAGTGTATTATTGTGGGTGGAGATTTCAATGCACATCACCCAATGCTGCACTCTCAGTCAGCAACCAATGCTGCTGGCAGACACATAACAATGCTCCTACACGATATTCCAGAGGTAAAGTTGCTAAACAATGGAGACCCCACACACCTGTTGGGTGGCTGCCTCGACCTTACCTTCGGGTCAAGACAACTCGCAGAAGGAGCCACATGGGAAACTCATCCTCACCTTGTCAGTAACCACTTTGCAGTGATCACCACCTTCAACATCAACAGGCCTCCCACAGTTGTGCTGCCTTTTAGATGGGACGTAAAGAGGGCCAACTGGAAGGTGTTCCAGGATTATCTTCATGACTGGTGGTCCACATACTCTCTAACTGAAGACTGTGATACGGCTGAACAGGAGCTAATCACCGTTGTCATCCAGGCAGCAGAGTGCGCAATTCCAAAGAAGTCCGCAGGACGCACTCACAAAAGAGACTGGTGGTTCTCCAACGACGAGGTGCGGGAGCAGAACCACCGCATCAACTCTTTTAGGAAGCTATACAGCCGTAACCCTACGGCAGAGAACAGGAATACTCTGAGAGCCATTGTGCAGCATGCCCACAGAGTCTCTCTCAGAGTAAAAACTGAGAAATGGCTGGAGTGGTGCTCAACATTCGGGCATCACACCACCTTATCTGAGATATAAGGCAAGCTCAACATAGCAACTGGCAAGAGCAAGACGAGGCCACCAGCACACCCGAACCCATCCCAGGAAGCTGAGAAACTAGTGGAGCTTTTCACTTCCAGGTGAGCCTCCACTCTACTCCCACAGGACATCCGGAATATACAGACGGATCTTCTGCCACAGCGCCAGCTAACGATACAAGCTGCATGTGAGTCGGAAGATGTGACTGATGAAGACCTAACGGACTTGGAACTCCGAAGTGCCATTAAGAGCACAGGTGACACTGCCCCGAGCATCGATGGTGTTACGTACTCCATGATTGCACTGGCAGGGCAGAGTGGATGGGAGGCCATACTAGACGTCACTAACAAGTCGTGGAGGGCCAGGACACTCCCAGCAGCTTGGAAGAAAGCTACCATCGTACCAATTCCAAAGCCCAAGGACCCAGGCAGTATGAGACCCATATCGCTGACCAGCTGCTTAGCCAAGACTGCTGAGAGGATGGTGTTAAACTGCCTCCTATGGAAACTTGGACTCTCTCATCATCACATATTTGGCTTCGCCAAAGGAGTGGGTACAGCAGAGTGCATAACCACTCTACTAAGCTGGATTGCTGATAGTAACAAAAAACCTAGTATCGTCGTCTACCTCGACCTTGGAAAGGCATTTGAGATAGCCAGCCCCACAGCAATTCTGGCAATACTAGCTCGGAAGGGAATCAAAGGACGCCTCCTGGCCTGGATAGAGTCCTACCTTAGGGGCAGGCAGGCCTGTGTCAGCTTTCAGGGACACTACTCTTCCTTTAAAACCTTGGAAAAAGGGTACGCCACAAGGAGGTGTGCTCAGTCCTACCCTGTTTAACATCCTTATGCAGGAACTTGTGAGCCTTCCCTTTCATAGTGGTACACAGCTCCTCAGCTATGCTGATGATCTTGCACTCGTAGTGAATGGGAAAGGCAATTTAGAACGACAGGCTCAGAGAGCTTTGGACCTGATATGAAAGTTAAGACACATGTGCAACATCTGGATATCTTTATTGTAGTAGACGTTTCGCCATCCAGTGGCTTTATCAATACAGATTCTAGGACATAATAGGAAGACAGTAGAACTATATACAAAAGATGAGGTAATCAGTCCCTCGGCCTTGGAGTTAGTGTTCACGATGCTGTGAACACTAACTCCAAGGCCGAGGGACTGATTACCTCATCTTTTGTATATAGTTCTACTGTCTTCCTATTATGTCCTAGAATCTGTATTGATAAAGCCACTGGATGGCGAAACGTCTACTACAATAAAGATATCCAGATGTTGCACATGTGTCTTAACTTTCATATTGTCGGTATTTTATACCTTTCTTGCACAGCTTTGGACCTAATTACGCAGTCTTGCAAAAAACTAGGCCGCAAGATCTCGGCCGAGAAATCTCTTGCAATGATGTTCAATGGACCAGATCCTGTGAACAGATTACGTATTCAGGATATTGAACTTGAGTGGACAGGCTCCTACCTGTACTTGGGAATCTACATTAATAAAAAGCTGACCTTTCAGAAACAGGCCGAGTATGTCAGGTCACGAGGTCTACTCAGACTCAACGCCATGAGAGCCATCACTAGGCACCGTGCAGGGGCAAGCAAAGATGTACTTCGCTTGTACTATATACTAGCTATACGCTCGCTCATTGACTACGGTGCACCGGCGTTAGCTCATCTCTTCCCGCAGAGCAGGCAAAGGGTGGAGGTCGTGCAAAACCAGGCGATAAGAACTATGCTTGGGGCCCCCATCTGGACCAACACAGTATGTCTCAGATCTGAGGCCCGGCTTCCTTCCTTGGCTGACAGAGTAAGATACATAAACTCCTGCAAACTGGCCACGATTCTGCACCGGCAGCAAGGTACCCAACTAAGGAGACGGATATTGACAACCATGACACAAGATCGCACACTCTTCACGGACTACTCCTGGATTCGTTCGTTTTGTGCTGCTGGGCGGAAGCTGCTGCCTGTACAACTACTCCTTGAGAAGAGTTGTGACGTTCCTGTTGCTGGGTACCATCCACCACCTCCCTGGCACCCAGATCCAACCGATGTTTGCATCATGCAGCTACCCATCTCTAAGCGTCTCTGCAGTCAAGACACCCTCAGCAATCATGCTGAGACAAGCATGGCACTGGCAGAGGGAGGCACATGTGCAGTGTATTTCACAAATGGTTCTGTCGACCCTGACAGGAAGAGAGCAGCAGCTGGACTGTACCACAATGGTCACACACAAGGCTGGCGACTCCCTGACCACTGCACGATCCTTCAAGCTGAGCTGGTGGCGATTCAGCAGGCATTGTCACATGCCCTACGACATCGGCTCCAACCTGTCATACATGTTGATTCCACCTCTGCAATCAATGCCCTCTCTCATCCTCAACCACAGGACAATGTTCACCTCATCACATCGATCCTGAGCATAATGACAGCCTTAGAAGTTCAGGGTAACAGATCGACATTGAACTGGATCCCCAGCCATGCTGGCATCCGGGGAAATGAGGCGGCAGATGATGCAGCCAAGGCAGCAACAGACTATCCACATGTTGGGATTACTGTCCCCATCAGCCTACGACAGACCAAACTGGTGGCTGCCAGAGCCATGAAACTTATGGGGGAGGTCTTAGGTGATACCCCATCTCAACAGTGGTACCGAGCAGCGACTCAGGGAGAACCCCCTCCCTATGATAGAGGCTGGTCCAGAGCGCAGTGTACCGCCATCCATCGGCTTTGTTTGGGCTTTCCCACAGCCAAGATGATGGTAGACAAGGCTGAGGAGGAGATGTGCCAGTACTGTCAGCACGTTGTCCAGGGGCCCCTAACACACTATCTTCTGGAGTACGAAGTTGCTGAGACACTCCGCAGGCAACTAGGAGTGATATTCCCTCCCGAAGAGGACCCAGAGATGACTGCGGCCTCACTAGTGTACCATGGAGTCGACGAGCCAGACAAGCTGTTACCTGTGATAACGACATATCCTCCTCCTCGCTAGTGTCCATAGTTGGCAGCACATATGGTGTTGTCGCTTATGAGATGCAACAGTTGAACTGACCAGAAGAGTGCTTGAGCAGCATACATCGCATCATTGTAGAAACCTTTCTCCCTCGGGAGCCAGAGACGGGTCATCGCAAGATTGAGACGCGTGCCAGAACTACGGTCTTGGCGAACATTATACATACACACCAAACCATACCCCGGCCGGGATTGAACCCGCGGTCAGAGAGTCTCAAAACTCCAGCCCGTCGCGTTAGCCACTAGACCAGCTAGCCACAATAAGATTCGTCCAACTAGGTACATTTCTACACCATAGGAAGGTTAGCACAGGCACCACTGTGACCACAAATGCAAGTTTTTACAGACGAATCTCCAGCTAGCGTGGCCGTGACGAACTCTAGCTCAAGTCCCTTCACTGCCGTCAACATGACTCACGTGTCATTACGAATTCGTGAGTCATTATACATACACACTTCAACTCGATATTGTTTCAGACAATGGAACAATATTCTTCTCCAGACTAAGGGACTGACCACCTCAAAACTTCAAGGGTGGTGGATTGATTACATCGTCTTCAAGTATCTTCTGCTTCTATCAACTTTTCTGTACTCGACTGAAGAAGCCTACTGTGTAGGCGAAACGTTTCGAAATAAAGATACCTAACTGTTGCATATGTGTCTTACCTAACAACCTGTCGGTATTTTATACCATTTGAATGTTCACACTGTGTCGTAAGGTGCACATTGTGTGTCGTAAGGTGCACATTGTGTGTCGTAAAGTGCACATCGTGTGTCGTAAGGTGCACATTGTGTGTCGTAAGGTACTCTGTGTGTTCCCTCATCTTCGTTAACGCTGCTCCAATTTTACCTTGCCGCACACTTGTTGTTGATTAACAAATCATTTGCAAATCCTCTTCTGCAATGTTAATCGATGTTCTAATTATAAGCATGACCTTATGCATTAATATCACACACACACACACACACACACACACACACACACACACACACACGCGCGCGCGCGCGCACACCCACAGATATATATATATATATATATATATATATATATTTATATATATATATATATATATATATATATATGTATATATACATATATATATATATATATATATATGTATATGGGATAAAGATAGAAATGTTAAAAGCAGGTGGGGATATAGTTTTGGAGTGGTTGGTGCAATTATTTAATAAATGTATGGAAGAGGGTAAGGTACCTAGGGATTGGCAGAGAGCATGCATAGTTCCTTTGTATAAAGGCAAAGGGGATAAAAGAGAGTGCAAAAATTATAGGGGGATAAGTCTGTTGAGTGTACCTGGTAAAGTATATGGTAGAGTTATAATTGAAAGAATTAAGAGTAAGACGGAGAATAGGATAGCAGATGAACAAGGAGGCTTTAGGAAAGGTAGGGGGTGTGTGGACCAGGTGTTTACAGTGAAACATATAAGTGAACAGTATTTAGATAAGGCTAAAGAGGTCTTTGTGGCATTTATGGATTTGGAAAAGGCGTATGACAGGGTGGATAGGGGGGCAATGTGGCAGATGTTGCAAGTGTATGGTGTAGGAGGTAGGTTACTGAAAGCAGTGAAGAGTTTTTACGAGGATAGTGAGGCTCAAGTTAGAGTATGTAGGAAAGAGGGAAATTTTTTCCCAGTAAAAGTAGGCCTTAGACAAGGATGTGTGATGTCACCGTGGTTGTTTAATATATTTATAGATGGGGTTGTAAGAGAAGTAAATGCGAGGGTCTTGGCAAGAGGCGTGGAGTTAAAAGATAAAGAATCACACACAAAGTGGGAGTTGTCACAGCTGCTCTTTGCTGATGACACTGTGCTCTTGGGAGATTCTGAAGAGAAGTTGCAGAGATTGGTGGATGAATTTGGTAGGGTGTGCAAAAGAAGAAAATTAAAGGTGAATACAGGAAAGAGTAAGGTTATGAGGATAACAAAAAGATTAGGTGATGAAAGATTGAATATCAGATTGGAGGGAGAGAGTATGGAGGAGGTGAACGTATTCAGATATTTGGGAGTGGACGTGTCAGCGGATGGATCTATGAAAGATGAGGTGAATCATAGAATTGATGAGGGAAAAAGAGTGAGTGGTGCACTTAGGAGTCTGTGGAGACAAAGAACTTTGTCCTTGGAGGCAAAGAGGGGAATGTATGAGAGTATAGTTTTACCAACGCTCTTATATGGGTGTGAAGCGTGGGTGATGAATGTTGCAGCGAGGAGAAGGCTGGAGGCAGTGGAGATGTCATGTCTGAGGGCAATGTGTGGTGTGAATATAATGCAGAGAATTCGTAGTTTGGAAGTTAGGAGGAGGTGCGGGATTACCAAAACTGTTGTCCAGAGGGCTGAGGAAGGGTTGTTGAGGTGGTTCGGACATGTAGAGAGAATGGAGCGAAACAGAATGACTTCAAGAGTGTATCAGTCTGTAGTGGAAGGAAGGCGGGGTAGGGGTCGGCCAAGGAAGGGTTGGAGGGAGGGGGTAAAGGAGGTTTTGTGTGCGAGGGGCTTGGACTTCCAGCAGGTATGCGTGAGCGTGTTTGATAGGAGTGAATGGAGACAAATGGTTTTTAATACTTGACGTGCTGTTGGAGTGTGAGCAAAGTAACATTTATGAAGGGATTCAGGGAAACCGGCAGGCCGGACTTGAGTCCTGGAGATGGGAAGTACAGTGCCTGCACTCTGAAGGAGGGGTGTTAATGTTGCAGTTTAAAAACTGTAGTGTAAAGCACCCTTCTGGCAAGACAGTGATGGAGTGAATGATGGTGAAAGTTTTTCTTTTTCGGGCCACCCTGCCTTGGTGGGAATCGGCCGGTGTGATAATAAAATAAAAATAAATAAAAATATATATATATATATATATATATATATATATATATATATATATATATATATATATATATATATATATATATATATATATATATATATATCCATATATATCCCCATCATCGTATGTCCTTGGGTACCGAGTATAACATCCAGTTCCGCTGGATGCCCTACTCTTAAGGATTGTATGGTCCAGTGGATTAAAACATGACTTTTCGCCCACCATGAGGCAGGCCAAAGCAGCATGTGTTCGAGTCCTTGGCTAGTGCAGTGTTGTTATTGATCAATACGACTCATTCGTGGTCACAATAATATATATATATATATATATATATATAAATATATATATATATATATATATATATATATATATATATATATATATATATATATATATATATATATATATATATATATATATATATATATATATATATATATATATATAAGGGTTGTTTAGGTGGTTCGGACATGTAGAGAGAATGGAACGAAACAGAATGACTTCGAGAGTATATAAATCTGTAGTGGAGGGAAGGTGGGGTTAGGGTCGGCCTAGGAAAGATTGGAGGGAGGGGTTAAAAGAGGTTTTGTGTATGAAAGGCTTGGACTTCCAGCAAGAATGCGTGAGCGTGTTTGATAGGAGTGAATGGAGACAAAAAGTTTTTAATACTGGACGTGCTGTTGGAGTGTGAGCAGAGAAACATTTATGAAGGGATTCAGGGAAACCGGCAGGCCGGACTTGAGTCCCGGAGATGGGAAGTACAGTGTCTACACTCTGAAGGAGGGGTGTTAATGTTGCAGTTTAAAAACTGTAGTGTAAAGCACCTCTCTGGCAAGACAGTGATTTATTGAATGATAATGAAAGTTTTTCTTTTCCGGGCCACCCTGCCTTGGTGGGAATCGGCCGATGTGTTAATATATATATATATATATATATATATATATATATATATATATATATATATATATATATATATATATATATATATATACATGTGTGTGTGTGTGTGTACTCACCTAGTTGACCTCCTAGTTGAGGTTGCGGGGGTCGAGTCCGAGCTCCTGGCCCCGCCTCTTCACTGATCGCTACTAGGTCACTCTCCCTGAGCCGTGAGCTTTATCATACCTCTGCTTAAAGCTATGTATGGATCCTGCCTCCACTACATCGCTTCCCAAACTATTCCACTTACTGACTACTCTGTGGCTGAAGAAATACTTTCTAACATCCCTGTGATTCATCTGTGTCTTCAGCTTCCAACTGTGTCCCCTTGTTACTGTGTCCAATCTCTGGAACATCCTGTCTTTGTCCCCCTTGTCAATTCCTCTCAGTATTTTGTATGTCGTTATCATGTCCCCCCTATCTCTCCTGTCCTCCAGTGTCGTCAGGTTGATTTCCCTTAACCTCTCCTCGTAGGACATACCTCTTAGCTCTTAGTGTGTGTGTGTGTGTGTGTGTGTGTTTGTGCGTGTGTGTGTGTGTGTGTGTGTGTGTGTGTGTGTGTGTGTGTGTGTGTGTGTGTGTATTCACGGCTACTTATTAAAAAAAAAGATTAACATATATTGTACGGGAATAAGGAAATTAATTATGGAGGAATGATTCTTGACTAGAAGAAAATAAAACCATTGACTTCAGATGTGACGAAATCCATTATAGAGAGGATCAGAAGCCACGTCTGGCCTGTGCTTAGTGCTAGCCTCTAGTATCACTACTCAACTTAATCCACCTCCTTCGTTGGTAGGCAAGAACAGTGTCACAGGCACTGCTGTCGTGTGTTGTGAATAATCTAACGGAAACCTGTTTATTATTTTAATATGCTCTCTCTCTCTCTCTCTCTCTCTCTCTCTCTCTCTCTCTCTCTCTCTCTCTCTCTCTCTCTCTCTCTCTCTCTCTCTCCGCCTTTTTCTCTCTTTCTCTATTTTTTTTTTACACGGGGGTTTGACAAGGTTAGGTTAAGGATCCCTAGCTTCATTGATAAGCTATTTACAAGCTAAGGATTCCTAACTTTATTGACAAGCTAAGAGCTGTTACCTACTTCAGCTCATTTAAAAGCATTTTTATTATTATGAAACATAAAAGTAGGGAACAGGATGAAATTGGAGCCATCTGTGGGCCAGCATTTTCATTTGATCAACTGACTTTATCTCGGTGACATCATAATGCTGTACGAATGTGTTCCATACTCGAGTCATCCTGGAGATATATGATCTCAGATAAACCATACCACGGGCGGGATTTGAACCCGCTGTCAGAGAGTATCAAAACTCCAGACCGTCATGTTGGCTAACACGACGGTCTGGAGTTTTGAGACTCTCTGACCGCAGGTTCAAATCCCACCCGTGGTATGGTTTGTTTGCAATCGTGTCATTACGATTTCGTGAGTCATCTCAGATGGAGTGATGTTCTGGAGAAGGGTACAGCCAGAGTGAAGTTGCTGCTTTCTGCCCGTCTTGAGGTATAGAAGCTTGCTTCACGGTGTCCTCGAAGTGGATCCAAGTGTGGTACTTTAACAATATTGGCCTTGTACATAACAGTAACTCCACCCACATCCCTCCTGTGTTTAAGACTGCTGAAATGACAGATCTATCCAGGATTGGTCCAGGCGAGAGATAAGACGTCTTGCTCTGTTCTCTACTCTGTCAAGCAATCGCAGATGAGAAGGAGGGCAGGCGAACCAAGAAAGTGGAGAATACTCAAGGTGTGAGCGTACTTGTGCCTCGTAAAAAATCTTGCAACCCCTGCTGTCAAGCAGATGCAAGATACGGCGAAGTGCTGTAAGCTTCCTGGCTGCCTTGTTTCCAATATTTACGACGTGGTTTTTCATGGTTAGTTTGGAGTCAAATTTTACCCCAAGGATATCAACTTCTTCCCCAGGTGCCAACATTGTCCCATTCAGCCTTACTACTGCACCAGCATTACCATCATGGTGCCTAGAGATCATCATCATTTGTGTTTTCTCAGGTGCAAATGTTACTTGCCATCTATTTCCCAAAGTTCATATAGCTCTTAGCTGGTGATTGATGTAGGTTAGAGCAGCTGGCATTTCTTGTCTTGGATAAGTGTATGTCAGTGTACAGTCATCTGCATATGCATGGGATTCTGGGAAGAGATGAAGAAGGTCATTGAAGTAGACATTCCATAACAATGGTCTCAGCACGCTTCCTTGTGGAACACTTGCTCCAATAAGATGTTTTGCAGATTATGTTCCAATGAGAACAACCCTTAGAGATCTACCATGAAGGTAATAACTGAGGAGACATAGCGTAGAGCCTGCAATTCCCAGAGCTTGCAGTTTTGCTAAGAGGCCCTGGTGCCACACCCGGTCGAAAGCTCCAGCAATGTCCAATGCTGCCACACAGCTGACTTTGGATTGATCTAGAGACTGGTGCCACCTAGTGGAGAGGTTTAACAACAGATCAGCAGCAGAGTAACCTTTCCTGAAGCCATATTGGCGATCACAAAGTAGTGAGTGGTAGTCAAAAAGCTCTGTCATTTGTCTTGGAATTATTGTCTCAAGGATCTTACCAGTGATTGACAGCAGGGACACTGGTCTGTTGCTGCTGATTTCTGCTCCGCTCTTCTTTTTGTGATCAGGGACTACATTTGCCTCTTTCCACAGAGAAGGCCATTTACACTATACTATTCAGTGCTGAAAGATGCGAGTTAGAGGTGCTGCTAGCTGGTCTGCACATCTCCTCAGCAATCTTGGGCTCAACTTGTCTAGGCCGACAGCCTTTTCTTGGTCAAGCGATTTAAGAAGGAAATGCACCTCCTCCAGCCTTATTGTCACCACAGACAGTTTTGACACAGTTCTTGCAGCTAGCCAAGGAGGGTCCCTTGCTGGATCAGGAACTTGCATTTTGGTAGCAAAGTGTTCGGCAGAGGTCCGCTTTCTCTTGACTACTAGTAGAGGTGGTTCCATCCTGTCGATTTAGAGGTGGAATGAGTTCATCAGGCAGATAACCTTGTCTGTCCTTGACCAGGGACCACCAGGTTTTGGAGCCTACCCTACCTGATGCTAGCTTTCTTTTTGTGTCCATCTCCCATTTAGCGATGGCTCACTTTTGAACGTCACCCATATGCCTACAGGCTTGCCTGTGCAAGTTACTGATATAGGTGGTAGGATGTCTCTCATACCTTCGCCATGCTTTGTACTTAGCAGTAGTAGCCTCTCTACAACGAAAGCCAAACCAAGGCTGACCTGTAGGCTTCGTCACATATTGCCGGTGAGGAATGTGTTCTTGTTGTAGATTAAGGATGTGTCCAGTGAAGGCTTTCACTTGGTTGTCAACATCCCCTTGGAGAAGAGCATTCCAATCGGTGGTGGCGAGCTCAGAGCAAAGGGCTGGCCAATTACCTCTTTCCCATAGCCAGGTTGTGCGTGTGGACTCCTCACCTCGTTCTGTTGGGCTCTCTCTCTCTCTCTCTCTCTCTCTCTCCCTCTCTCTCTTAGTAAGTATCACTGTGTAGAAAATGAGGATGTCAGTAGAATGGATAGAAGAGTATTATTGTAAGCGGAGTGAGTAGGTGGATAGAAAAGGAGGAAGTTAACAGCAGAAAGAGAAATTAAAAATAAGGGTTGTGACGTAGAGATATAATTACTGAATGAACGTGGGTTAACTGGGAAATCTGGGACAAATACATGTGTTTGTAAGTGTGGCTGATGGCCAGAGTACATCTCCATACACTGACGAATATGTTCATGTTCATGGGTATCCCAAAACATGTTGAAGTACAAGGGTATCCCAGGAACATGATGTGCAAGTGTATCCCAGAAACATGTTGATGTACAAGGGTATCCCAGAAACATGATGATTTGCAAGAGTATCCCAGAAACATGTTGATGTACAAGGGTATCCCAGAAACATTTTGATGTACAAGGGTATCCCAGAAACATGTAGATGTACAAGGGTACCCCAGAAACATGTTGATGTACAAGGTTATCCCAAAAACATGTTAATATACAAGGGTATCCCAGAAACATGTTGATGTACAAAGGTATCCCAGAAACATGTTGATGTACGAAGGTATCCCAGAAACATGTTGATGTTCAAGGGTATCCCAGAAACATGTTGATATACAAGGGTATCCCAGAAACATGATGATGTACAAGGGTATCCCAGAAACATGTTGATGTTCAAAGATATCCCAGAAACATGTTAAAGTTCAAGGGTATCCCAGAAACATGTTGATGTACAAAGGTATCCCAGAAACATGTTGACGTACAAAGATATCCCAGAAACATGTTAAAGTTTAAGGGTATCCCAGAAACATGATGTACAAGTGTATCCCAGAAACATGATGTACAAGGGTATCCCAGAAACATTTTGATGTACAAGGGTATCCCAGAAACATGTTGATGTACAAGAGTATCCCAGAAACATGATGAACAAGGGTATCCCAGAAAATGATGTACAAGGGAATCCCAGAAACATGTTGATGTACAAGGGTATCCCAGAAACAAGTTGATGTACAAGAGTATCCCAGAAACATGATGAACAAGGGTATCCCAGAAAAATGATGTACAAGGGTATCCCAGAAACATGTTGATGTACAAGGGTATCCCAGAAACATTATGATGTACAAGGGAATCCCAGAAACATGTTGATGTACAAAGATATCCCAGAAACATGGTAAAGTTCAAGGGTATCCCAGAAACATGATGTACAAGTGTATTTCAGAAACATGATATACAAGGGTATCCCAGAAACATGTTGATGAACAAGGGTATCCCAGAAACATGTTGATGTACAAGGGTATCCCAGAAACATGATGATGTACAAGGGTATCCCAGAAACATGTTGATGTACAAGGGTATCCCAGAAACATGTTGATGTACAAAGGCATCCCAGAAACATGATGTACAATGGTATCCCAGAAACATGTTGATGTACAAGGGTATCCCAGAAACATTATGATGTACAAGGGTATCTCAGAAACATGTTGATGTACAAGAGTATCCCAGAAACATGATGAACAAGGGTATCCCAGAAAAATGATGTACAAGGGTATCCCAGAAACATGTTGATGTACAAGGGTATCCCAGAAACATTATGATGTACAAGGGAATCCCAGAAACATGTTGATGTACAAAGATATCCCAGAAACATGGTAATGTTCAAGGGTATCCCAGAAACATGATGTACAAGTGTATTTCAGAAACATGATATACAAGGGTATCCCAGAAACATGTTGATGAACAAGGGTATCCCAGAAACATTATGATGCACAAGGGTATCCCAGAAACATGTTGATGTACAAGAGTATCCCAGAAACATGATGTACAAGGGTGTCCCAGAAACATGTTGATGTACAAGGGTATCCCAGAAACATTATGATGTACAAGGGTATCCCAGAAACATGTTGATGTACAAGAGTATCCCAGAAACATGATGAACAAGGGTATCCCAGAAAAATGATGTACAAGGGTATCCCAGAAACATGTTGATGTACAAGGGTATCCCAGAAACATTATGATGTACAAGGGTATCCCAGAAACATGTTGATGTACAAAGATATCCCAGAAACATGGTAAAGTTCAAGGGTATCCCAGAAACATGATGTACAAGTGTATTTCAGAAACATGATATACAAGGGTATCCCAGAAACATGATGTACAAGGGTATCCCAGAAACATGATGTACAAGGGTATCCCAGAAACATGTTGATGTACAAAGGTATCCCAGAAACATGTTGATGTACAAGGGTATCCCAGAAACATGATGATGTACAAGGGTATCCCAGAAGCATGTTGACGTACAAAAGTATCCCTGAAACGTGTTGATGTACAAGGGTATCCCAGAAACATGATGATGTACAAGGGTATCCCAGAAACATGTTGATGTACAAGGGTATCCCAGAAAAATTTTGATGTACAAGGGTATCCCAGAAACATGATGATGTACAAGGGTATCCCAGAAACATGTTGATGTACAAGGGTATCCCAGAAACATGTTGATGTACAAGGGCATCCCAGAAACATGATGTACAATGGTATCCCAGAAACATGTTGATGTACAAGGGTATCCCAGAAACATGTTAATGTACAAGGGTATCCCAGAAACATGTTAATGTACAAGGGTATCCCAGAAACATGTTGATGTACAAAGGTATCCAGGAAACATGTTGATGTACAAGGGTATCCCAGAAACATTTTGATGTACAAGGGTATCCCAGAAATAAGTTGATGAACAAAGTATCACAGAAACATATTGATGTGCAAGGGTATCCCAGAAACATGTTGATGTACAAAGGTATCCCAGAAACATGTTGATGTACAAGGGTATCCCAGAAATATGTTGATGTACAAGGGTATCCCAGAAATATGATGTACAAGAGTATCCCAGAAACATGTTTATGTACAAGGGTATCCCAGAAACATGATGATATACAAGGGTATCCCAGAAACATGTTGATGTACAATGGTATCCCAGAAACATGTTGATGTACAAGGGTATCCCAGAAACATGTTAATGTACAAAGGCATCCCAGAAACATGTTGATGTACAAGGGTATCCCAAAAACATGTTAACGTACAAGGGTATCCCAGAAACATGTTGATGTACAAGGGTATCCCAGAAATATGTTGATGTACAAAGTATCACAGAAACATGTTGATGTGCAAGGGTATCCCAGAAACATGTTGATGTACAAAGGTATCCCAGAAACATGTTGATGTACAAGGGTATCCCAGAAATATGATGTACAAGGGGTATCCCAGAAACATGTTGATGTACAAGGGTATCCCAGAAACATGTTGACGCACAAGGGTATCCCAGAAATATGATGTACAAGGGGTATCCCAGAAACATGTTGATGTACAAAGGTATCCCAGAAACATGTTGATGTACGAGGGTATCCCAGAAACATGTTGACGTACAAGGGTATCCCAGAAATATGATGTACAAGGGGTATCCCAGAAACATGTTGATGTACAAAGGTATCCCAGAAACATGTTGATGTACAAGGGTATCCTAGAAATATGATGTACAAGGGGTATCCCAGAAACATGTTGATGTACAAAGGTATCCCAGAAACATGTTGATGTACAAAGGTATCCCAGAAACATGTTGATGTACAAGGGTATCCCAGAAATATGATGTACATGGGGTATCCCAGAAACATGTTGATGTACAAAGGTATCCCAGAAATATGATGTACAATGGGTATCCCAGAAGCATGTTGATGTACAAAGGTATCCCAGAAACATGTTGATGTCCAAGGGTATCCCAGAAACATGTTGATGTACAAAGGTATCCCAGAAACATGTTGATGTACAAAGGTATCCCAGAAACATGTTGATGTACAAGGGTATCCCAGAAATATGATGTACATGGGGTATCCCAGAAACATGTTGATGTACAAAGGTATCCCAGAAATATGATGTACAATGGGTATCCCAGAAACATGTTGATGTACAAAGGTATCCCAGAAACATGTTGATGTCCAAGGGTATCCCAGAAA
This sequence comes from Cherax quadricarinatus, assembly GCF_038502225.1. Taxonomy (NCBI): domain Eukaryota; kingdom Metazoa; phylum Arthropoda; class Malacostraca; order Decapoda; family Parastacidae; genus Cherax; species Cherax quadricarinatus. The sequence continues at coordinate 72,025,390 of NC_091297.1, read as the reverse complement.
CATGTTGATGTCCAAGGGTATCCCAGAAACATGTTGATGTGCAAGGGTATCCCAGAAACATGTTGACATACAAGGATATGAAAGCTTGGACACGAATAAAATATAAATATGACTGAGTGTTCCAAGTTCAACACAGGTGTTTGTTGATGCAAGTGAGGCAGTGTTGCCAGAACTGAAGACAAGACCTTGCAAAACAAACTTGAGATTTTGAGACAACGTTTCGCTCTGTGTAGAGCTTCATCACAGTGAATCTCGCAATATATGTCTCTAAAATACGTCTTTTTCTCCGAGAGATGTTCTTTGTCTCTAAAATGTTTTTTTTCCTCCAATAATATGTCTTTTGTCTCTAAAATAAGTTTTTTTCTTCATAATATGTGTTAGTTTCCAAAATATGTCTATTTTTTCCTCTTAAATATGTTTTCTCTCTCTCCAAAAATGTTTTGTCATCACAAACACACAATGTTGAGTTAAATATTTCAGACATTAAAACAACCACTGTGAAAGAATAGAGAAATTCCAAGCGCTTTCGTGACTACTCACATTATCAAGGAACAGTTGTTTCCTTGATAATGTGAGTAGTTACGAAACCGCTTGGAATTTATTCTTTCACAGTGGTTGTTTTTTTCATATTCTGAAATCACCTGTTTACTGTGATCTTATTGCATATATATATATATATATATATATATATATATATATATATATATATATATATATATATATATATATATATATATATATATATATATATATATATATATATATTCAACAAGTCGGCCGTCTCCCACCGAGGCAGGGTGACCCAAAAAAGAAAGAAAATCCCAAAAAGAAAATACTTTCATCATCATTCAACACTTTCACCACACTCACACATTATCACTGTTTTTGCAGAGGTGCTCAGAATACAACAGTCTAGAAGCATACACATATAAAGATACACAACATATCCCTCCAAACTGCCAATATCCCAAACCCCTCCTTTAAAGTGCAGGCATTGTACTTCCCATTTCCAGGACTCAAGTCCGACTATATGAAAATAACCGGTTTCCCTGAATCCCTTCACTAAATATTACCCTGCTCACACTCCAACAGATCGTCAGGTCCCAAGTACCATTCGTCTCCATTCACTCCTATCTAACACGCTCACGCACGCTTGCTGGAAGTCCAAGCCCCTCGCCCACAAAACCTCCTTTACCCCCTCTCTCCAACCCTTTCGAGGACGACCCCTACCCCGCCTTCCTTCCCCTATAGATTTATATGCTTTCCATGTCATTCTACTTTGATCCATTCTCTCTAAATGACCAAACCACCTCAACAACCCCTCTTCTGCCCTCTGACTAATACTTTTATTAACTCCACACCTTCTCCTAATTTCCACACTCCGAATTTTCTGCATAATATTTACACCACACATTGCCCTTAAACAGGACATCTCCACTGCCTCCAACCGTCTCCTCGCTGCTGCATTTACCACCCAAGCTTCGCACCCATATAAAAGTGTTGGTACTACTATACTTTCATACATTCCCTTCTTTGCCTCCATAGATAACGTTTTTTGACTCCACATATACCTCAACGCACCACTCACCTTTTTTCCCTCATCAATTCTATGATTAACCTCATCCTTCATAAATCCATCCGCCGACACGTCAACTCCCAAGTATCTGAAAACATTCACTTCTTCCATACTCCTCCTCCCCAATTTGATATCCAATTTTTCTTTATATAAATCATTTGATACCCTCATCACCTTACTCTTTTCTATGTTCACTTTCAACTTTCTACCTTTGCACACACTCCCAAACTCATCCACTAACCTTTGCAATTTTTCTTTAGAATCTCCCATAAGCACAGTATCATCAGCAAAAAGTAACTGTGTCAATTCCCATTTTGAATTTGATTCCCCAAAATTTAATTCCACCCCTCTCCCGAACACCCTAGCATTTACTTCCTTTACAACCCCATCTATAAATATATTAAACAACCATGGTGACATTACACATCCCTGTCTAAGACCTACTTTTACCGGGAAATAGTCTCCCTCTCTTCTACACACCCTAACCTAAGCCTCACTATCCTCATAAAAACTCTTTACAGCATTTAATAACTTACCACCTATTCCATATACTTGCAACATCTGCCACATTGCTCTTCTATCCACTCTATCATATGCCTTTTCTAAATCCATATATGCAATAAAAACTTCCCTACCTTTATCTAAATACTGTTCACATATATGCTTCAATGTAAACACTTGATCTACACATCCCCTATATATATATATATATATATATATATATATATATATATATATATATATATATATATATATATATATATATATATATATATATATATATATAGGGAGGTACCACGTCTAGAACTTTACTGGGGACCCTCATCCTCAGAGAAGACAATAAACGTACCTCAGAGAAAACTCAAGGTTCTCCCCGGAGTTGTTTGAATATTATCTTCTCCTACCACCCCCTATATTTTTATGCTACATGTTAACTTTATTAATAGACAGAATGCATTGACAGAAAACACAAATATAAATACATTGGTACAATATATCAAAGGTTATGACTCTTCCAGCTCCTCCGAAGCCGGACGTGAGCCTAGTATGCAACAAGCATTTTCCCTCAGGATGGCCATGCTGAGGCGCTGGAACATGAAAGTGGCAGCTCTTGGGTCCCTGGTGGTGTCGATGAGTCTGGAACTCAGTTCTTTAAGGAAGTGTGTGTCATGTTTTCCTCTGATCCCACTGGGACAAATTGGTTTATAAAACCTGAAACTTGATCAATGAGACATTTGTGCCACACTTGGGTATCTGAGAGTAGTGTGAAATTCGCCAGCTGGTTTCTTCATCGGCCCAAGACAGAGAAGAACAGTGGAAGATGAGAAAGAGTTTGAGGTAATCAGTCCCTCAGCCTGGAGTCGACTAAAGACATCGGCTCCAGGCTGAGGGACTGATTGCCTCAAACTCCTCGTCATCTTCCACCGTTCTCCTCTCTATTGGACTGAAGAAGCCACTGAATGATGAAACGTTTCCTCAGTAAAAATTCCCAAACGCTGCACAAGTGTCTCATTCTTCAACTTATCGGTTTTCTAAACCATATTTATCATCACCTAATCTTGTGTTAATGGCTGTTAGTGCTTTCAGTTGGTATAGAACGTGTAAACTACGCGTCATTACATGCCATGACTCGGGACTTCTGGGACGACCCCCCCCCACGACCCCCCCACGACCCCCCCCCACGACCCCCCCCACGACCCCCCCCCCCCACGACCCCCCCCCCCCACGACCCCCCCCCCCACACACATACGAATTTCAACGAACATTCGAAGCAAAACAACAAAAAATTCTTGCCTGTGCAGCCCCGCTGTGATGACATCCTGGGTGTGGAGGAGTCAGTGGGACTCCCAAGAGTTTAGCACTTCTTGACTCCTCTCTCAGACGAAGTTCCTCGCTCCCACTCAAGAAAAAGTTTCCTGAAATTCCCTCTCAGAATACAGTAGCATGTGACAACTCAAAGATCATCCAGCTGGTTGAAAACTCCTTTCAGGGTCCCGTATGTGCTTCGTTCTCGTTCAAGAGCCACCTGGCTGCAAACGGCTCTCAGTGTACTATATATAGATTTCTCGTCCTCATCCAAGAGCCAGCTCGCTGGAAGCCTCAGCCTGGGCTTCCAGCATTAACCAACAAACTTAGCTCTTTTCGAGTCATTTTAAAAGACTTAAAAGCTTTGTCTTCGTAATTTCGCTTAAATGTTTTAGCGTCACCACAAGATTACTCAGCACCAAGCAGCGTCTGGCATAGGAAGTACTCATTACGCACGGAGAGAGAGAGAGAGAGAGAGAGAGAGAGAGAGAGAGAGCATGGCTTCCTCACTTGTTTATTAAGTTTGGTTTGTATATAGTTTTGGTATTGAACACATCAGCCGTTTCCCCTACCAAGGCAGAGTGACTCACCAAAACAGGGTCACCCAGCAAGGCAGGGTCACCCAGCAAGGGAGGGTCACCCAGCAAGGGAGGGTCACCCAGCAAGGGAGGGTCACACAGGGTGACCTAGTTCTAAGGCCCATTTTGGGGCCTAGTTCCTAGGCCTCAAAGGGCTGACAGGAGTAGGTCTAGATCTATATCTGCAAATTATCTTATCTATTGCAAGCAAATTTAGGATATAAGCTTAATACGTCAGGTATCGTATGTTCATTAATAAGATACTTAGATATATCACAGGTTATTATGTCTCAGTGAGGGGAAAACCAAGCACATAGTGTTGAAGAATCTGATCATAAAGCTGCCATAGCCAAGCTTAAGCGTGGCTACTAAAATTCAGTCTGTTTACACAGCAAGTTTATGTTAATCTAGGAATAGTGAGAATGATGTATTAGTCTATATTGGAAACAGCGTAATCAGTTAAGGATCTAATATAGGGTACGTATCTAATTTTCACTATTCTTACAATTACACGAATTTGCAATGTAAATCAATAGACTGATATTGTAGTAGTCAAGCTTAAGCTTGGTTATGAGTGCCACTGCCAATTTGGCACACACGTAGATAATGATCAAACTAAATGCAAAGTATGCTAACGAAAATTATCTCCGGCACTTAGGGCTAATATAAAAAAGAAATCCTCAGAACTATATTTGGCTGTCCTAAAACTTTAACTGTTTTAACATGAGGAAGGAGCTTGATCTTAATAATTTTTGAGACAAGATAACTGAGATTAATACTGTACTTGGTATTAGAAGGTTAATAAATTAACCAGAGGTTGTCTACATAAAACTTACTAAAGCATTAAAAGTAAATACATACAGATTAAAATGGGTTATGAAAAAGTTGAATTATATTATGTTGTGCCTGCATAAACTGTTTCAGTATAACAATTCATCAATATCACCTTGTTTCCACTCCAACAGCACCTCAACTACTAAAAACACTCGCCTCCACTCACTCCGAATTCTTTGGATCATGCCACACTTACCTCATATACTCCACACACAGTATGACCTCTCTGACCAACTCCTCACGAATCTTTTGGGTGACATAAGTGAGACTGGTCACTGTAACAGCTGCCACGGTAACAGCTGTCACGGTAACAGCTGTCACGGTAACAGCTGTCACGGTAACAGCTGTCACGGTAACAGCTGCCACGGTAACAGCTGTCACGGTAACAGCTGCCACGGTAACAGCTGTCACGGTAACAGCTGTCACGGTAACAGCTGCCACGGTAACAGCTGTCACGGTAACAGCTGCCACGGTAACAGCTGTCACGGTAACAGCTGTCACTGTAACAGCTGCCACGGTAACAGCTGTCACGGTAACAGCTGTCACGGTAACAGCTGTCACGGTAACAGCTGCCACGGTAACAGCTGTCACGGTAACAGCTGTCACGGTAACAGCTGTCACGGTAACAGCTGCCAAGGTAACAGCTGTCACGGTAACAGCTGCCACGGTAACAGCTGTCACGGTAACAGCTGCCACGGTAACAGCTGTCACGGTAACAGCTGTCACGGTAACAGCTGCCAAGGTAACAGCTGTCACGGTAACAGCTGCCACGGTAACAGCTGTCACGGTAACAGCTGCCACGGTAACAGCTGTCACGGTAACAGCTGCCAAGGTAACAGCTGTCACGGTAACAGCTGTCACGGTAACAGCTGTCACGGTAACAGCTGTCACGGTAACAGCTGTCACGGTAACAGCTGCCAAGGTAACAGCTGTCACGGTAACAGCTGCCACGGTAACAGCTGTCACGGTAACAGCTGCCACGGTAACAGCTGTCACGGTAACAGCTGCCACGGTAACAGCTGTCACGGTAACAGCTGCCACGGTAACCGCTGTCACGGTAACAGCTGCCACGGTAACAGCTGTCACGGTAACAGCTGTCACGGTAACAGCTGTCACGGTAACAGCTGCCACGGTAACAGCTGTCACGGTAACAGCTGCCACGGTAACAGCTGTCACGGTAACAGCTGTCACGGTAACAGCTGTCACGGTAACAGCTGTCACGGCAACAGCTGTCACGGTAACAGCTGCCACGGTAACAGCTGTCACGGTAACAGCTGTCACGGTAACAGCTGTCACGGTAACAGCTGTCACGGTAACAGCTGCCACGGTAACAGCTGTCACGGTAACAGCTGCCACGGTAACAGCTGCCACGGTAACAGCTGCCACGGTAACAGCTGCCACGGTAACAGCTGCCATGGTAACAGCTGTTTCGGTAACAGCTGCCACGGTAACAGCTGCCACGGTAACAGCTGTCACGGTAACAGCTGCCACGGTAACAGCTGTCACGGTAACAGCTGCCACGGTAACAGCTGTCACGGTAACAGCTGCCACGGTAACAGCTGTCACGGTAACAGCTGTCACGGTAACAGCTGTCACGGTAACAGCTGTCACGGTAAAAGCTGCCACGGTAACAGCTGTCACGGTAACAGCTGCCACGGTAACAGATGCCACGGTAACAGCTGCCACGGTAACAGCTGTCACGGTAACAGCTGTCACGGTAACAGCTGCCACGGTAACAGCTATCACGGTAACAGCTGTCACGGTAACAGCTGCCACGGTAACAGCTGTCACGGTAAAAGCTGTCACGGTAACAGCTGTCACGGTAACAGCTGTCACGGTAACAGCTGCCACGGTAAAAGCTGTCACGGTAACAGCTGTCACGGTAACAGCTGCCACGGTAACAGCTGTCACGGTAACAGCTGTCACGGTAACAGCTGTCACGGTAACAGCTGTCACGGTAACAGCTGCCACGGTAACAGCTGTCACGGTAACAGCTGCCACGGTAACAGCTGTCACGGTAACAGCTGTCACGGTAACAGCTGTCACGGTAACAGCTGTCACGGTAACAGCTGTCACGGTAGCAGCTGTCACGGTAACAGCTGTCACGGTAACAGCTGCCACGGTAACAGCTGTCACGGCAACAGCTGTCACGGTAACAGCTGTCACGGTAACAGCTGCCACGGTAACAACTGTCACGGTAACAGCCGTCACGGTAACAGCTGTCACGGTAACAGCTGTCACGGTAACAGCTGTCACGGTAACAGCTGTCACGGTAACAGCTGTCACGGTAACAGCTGTCACGGTAAAAGCTGTCACGGTAACAGCTGCCACGGTAACAGCTGTCACGGTAACAGCTGTCACGGTAAGAGCTGTCACGGTAACAGCTGTCACGGTAACAGCTGCCACGGTAACAGCTGTCACGGTAACAGCTGCCACGGTAACAGCTGTCACGGTAACAGCTGCCACGGTAACAGCTGTCACGGTAACAGCTGTCACGGTAATAGCTGTCACGGTAACAGCTGCCACGGTAACAGCTGTCACGGTAACAGCTGCCACGGTAACAGCTGTCACGGTAACAGCTGTCACGGTAACAGCTGTCACGGTAACAGCTGTCACGGCAACAGCTGTCACGGTAACAGCTGCCACGGTAACAGCTGTCACGGTAACAGCTGTCACGGTAACAGCTGTCACGGTAACAGCTGTCACGGTAACAGCTGTCACGGTAACAGCTGTCACGGTAACAGCTGTCACGGTAACAGCTGCCACGGTAACAGCTGTCACGGTAACAGCTGCCACGGTAACAGCTGCCACGGTAACAGCTGCCACGGTAACAGCTGCCACGGTAACAGCTGCCATGGTAACAGCTGTCTCGGTAACAGCTGCCACGGTAACAGCTGCCACGGTAACAGCTGTCACGGTAACAGCTGCCACGGTAACAGCTGTCACGGTAACAGCTGCCACGGTAACAGCTGTCACGGTAACAGCTGTCACGGTAACAGCTGTCACGGTAACAGCTGTCACGGTAAAAGCTGCCACGGTAACAGCTGTCACGGTAACAGCTGCCACGGTAACAGATGCCACGGTAACAGCTACCACGGTAACAGCTGTCACGGTAACAGCTGTCACGGTAACAGCTGCCACGGTAACAGCTATCACGGTAACAGCTGTCACGGTAACAGCTGCCACGGTAACAGCTGTCAAGGTAAAAGCTGTCACGGTAACAGCTGTCACGGTAACAGCTGTCACGGTAACAGCTGCCACGGTAAAAGCTGTCACGGTAACAGCTGTCACGGTAACAGCTGCCACGGTAACAGCTGTCACGGTAACAGCTGTCACGGTAACAGCTGTCACGGTAACAGCTGTCACGGTAACAGCTGCCACGGTAACAGCTGTCACGGTAACAGCTGCCACGGTAACAGCTGTCACGGTAACAGCTGTCACGGTAACGGCTGTCACGGTAACAGCTGTCACGGTAACAGCTGCCACGGTAACAGCTGTCACGGTAGCAGCTGTCACGGTAACAGCTGTCACGGTAACAGCTGCCACGGTAACAGCTGTCACGGCAACAGCTGTCACGGTAACAGCTGTCACGGTAACAGCTGCCACGGTAACAACTGTCACGGTAACAGCCGTCACGGTAACAGCTGTCACGGTAACAGCTGTCACGGTAACAGCTGTCACGGTAACAGCTGTCACGGTAAGAGCTGTCACGGTAACAGCTGTCACGGTAAAAGCTGTCACGGTAACAGCTGCCACGGTAACAGCTGTCACGGTAACAGCTGTCACGGTAACAGCTGTCACGGTAACAGCTGTCACGGTAACAGCTGCCTCCATCATGAAAAAAAAATTTTTTAGAGTGGTATACACATGGTGTTAGTTGGTGTGGCCTCGTCCCCCACCCCCCAACACATGGTGTTAGTTGGTGTGGCCTCGTCCCCCACCCCCCAACACATGGTGTTAGTTGGTGTGGCCTCGTCTCCCACCCCCCAACACACGGTGTCAGTTGGTGTGGCCTCGTCCTCCACCCCCCAACACACGATGTTAATTGGTGTGGCCTCGTCCCCCACCCCCCAACACACGGTGTCAGTTGGTGTGGAGTCGTCCCCCACCCCCCAACACACGGTGTTAGTTGGTGTGGCCTCGTCCCCCACCCCCCAACACACGGTGTTAGTTGGTGTGGCCTCGTCCCCCACCCCCCAACACACGGTGTCAGTTGGTGTGGCCTAGTCCCCCACCCCCCAACACACGGTGTTAGTTGGTGTGGCCTCGTCCCCCACCCCCCAACACACGGTGTTAGTTGGTGTGGCCTCGTCCCCCACCCCCCAACACATGGTGTTAGTTGGTGTGGCCTCGTCCCCCACCCAACACACGGTGTCAGTTGGCGTGGCCTCGTCCCCCACCCCCCAACACACGGTGTCAGTTGGTGTGGAGTCGTCCCCCACCCCCCAACACACGGTGTTAGTTGGTGTGGCCTCGTCCCCCACCCCCCAACACACGGTGTTAGTTGGTGTGGCCTCGTCCCCCACCCCCCAACACACGGTGTCAGTTGGTGTGGAGTCGTCCCCCACCCCTCAACACACGGTGTTAGTTGGTGTGGCCTCGTCCCCCACCCCCCAACACACGGTGTTAGTTGGTGTGGCCTCGTCCCCCACCCCCCAACACACGGTGTCAGTTGGTGTGGCCTCGTCCCCCACCCCCCAACACACGGTGTTAGTTGGTGTGGCCTCGTCCCCCACCCCCCAACACATGGTGTTAGTTGGTGTGGCCTCGTCCCCCACCCAACACACGGTGTCAGTTGGTGTGGCCTCGTCCCCCACCCCCCAACACACGGTGTCAGTTGGTGAGGAGTCGTCCCCCACCCCCCAACACACGGTGTTAGTTGGTGTGGCCTCGTCCCCCACCCCCCAACACAAGGTGTTAGTTGGTGTGGCCTCGTCCCCCACCCCCCAACACACGGCGTTAGTTGGTGTGGCCTCGTCCCCCACCCCCCAACACATTGTGTTAGTTGGTGTGGCCTCGTCCCCCACCCCCCAACACACGGTGTTAGTTGGTGTGGCCTCGTCCCCCACCCCCCAACACATGGTGTTAGTTGGTGTGGCCTCGTCCCCCACCCCCCAACACATGGTGTTAGTTGGTGTGGTCTCGTCCCCCACCCCCCAACACATGGTGTTAGTTGGTGTGGCCTCGTCCCCCACCCCCCAACACATGGTGTTAGTTGGTGTGGCCTCGTCCCCCACCCCCCAACACATGGTGTTAGTTGGTGTGGCCTCGTCCCCCACCCCCCAACACATGGTGTTAGTTGGTGTGGCCTCGTCCCCCACCCCCCAACACATGGTGTTAGTTGGTGTGGCCTCGTCCCCCACCCCCCAACACACGGTGTTAGTTGGTGTGGCCTCGTCCCCCACCCCCAACACATGGTGTTAGTTGGTGTGGCCTCGTCCCCCACCCCCCAACACATGGTGTTAGTTAGTGTGGCCTCGTCCCCCACCCCCCAACACATGGTGTTAGTTGGTGTGGCCTCGTCCCCCACCCCCCAGCACATGGTGTTAGTTGGTGTGGCCTCGTCCCCCACCCCCCAGCACATGGTGTTAGTTGGTGTGGCATCGTCCCCCACCCCCCAACACATGGTGTTAGTTGGTGTGGCCTCGTCCCCCACCCCCCAACACATGGTGTTAGTTGGTGTGGCCTCGTCCAACACCCCCCAACTCATGGTGTTAGTTGGTGTGGCCTCGTCCCCCACCCCCCAACACATGGTGTTAGTTGGTGTGGCCTCGTCCCCAACCCCCCAACACATGGTGTTAGTTGGTGTGGCCTCGTCCCCCACCCCCCAACACATGGTGTTAGTTGGTGTGGCCTCGTCCCCCACCCCCCAACACATGGTGTTAGTTGGTGTGGCCTCGTCCCCCACCCCCCAACACATGGTGTTAGTTGGTGTGGCCTCGTCCCCCACATCCCAACACACGGTGTTAGTTGGTGTGGCCTCGTCCCCCACCCCCCAACACATGGTGTTAGTTGGTGTGGCCTCGTCCCCCACCCCCCAACACACGGTGTCAGTTGGTGTGGAGTCGTCCCCCACCCCCCAACACACGGTGTTAGTTGGTGTGGCCTCGTCCCCCACCCCCAACACACGGTGTTAGTTGGTGTGGCCTCGTCCCCCACCCCCCAACGCACGGTGTTAGTTGGTGTGGCCTCGTCCCCCACCCCCCAACACATGGTGTTAGTTGGTGTATCCTCGTCCCCCACCCCCAACACACGGTGTCAGTTGGTGTGGCCTCGTCCCCCACCCCCCAACACACGGTGTCAGTTGGTGTGGAGTCGTCCCCCACCCCCCAACACACGGTGTTAGTTGGTGTGGCCTCGTCCCCCACCCCCCAACACACGGTGTTAGTTGGTGTGGCCTCGTCCCCCACCCCCCAACACACGGTGTCAGTTGGTGTGGCCTCGTCCCCCACCCCCCAAAACACGGTGTTAGTTGGTGTGGCCTCGTCCCCCACCCCCCAACACACGGTGTTAGTTGGTGTGGCCTCGTCCCCCACCCCCCAACAAATGGTGTTAGTTGGTGTGGCCTCGTCCCCCACCCCCCAACACACGGTGTCAGTTGGTGTGGCCTCGTCCTCCACCCCCCAACACACGGTGTTAGTTGGTGTGGCCTCGTCCCCCACCCCCAAACACACGGTGTCAGTTGTTGTGGCCTCGTCCCCCACCCCCCAACACACGGTGTTAGTTGGTGTGGCCTCGTCCCCCACCCCCCAACACACGGTGTCAGTTGGTGTGGCCTCGTCCCCCACCTCCCAACACACGGTGTTAGTTGGTGTGGCCTCGTCCCCCACCCCCCCAACACACGGTGTTAGTTGGTGTGGCCTCGTCCCCCACCCCCAACACACGGTGTTAGTTGGTGTGGCCTCGTCCCCCACCCCCGAACACATGGTGTTAGTTGGTGTGGCCTCGTCCCCCACCCCCCAACACACGGTGTCAGTTGGTGTGGCCTCGTCCTCCACCCCCCAACACACGGTGTTAGTTGGTGTGGCCTCGTCCCCCACCCCCAACACACGCTGTCAGTTGGTGTGGCCTCGTCCCCCACCCCCCAACACACGGTGTTAGTTGGTGTGGCCTCGTCCCCCACCCCCCAACACACGGTGTTAGTTGGTGTGGCCTCGTCCCCCACCCCCCAACACATGGTGTTAGTTGGTGTGGCCTCGTCCCCCACCCAACACACGGTGTTAGTTGGTGTGGCCTCGTTCCCCACCCCCCAACACATGGTGTTAGTTGGTGTGGTCTCGTCCCCCACCCCCCAACACACGGTGTTAGTTGGCGTGGCCTCGTCCCCCACCCCCCAACACATCGTGTTATTTGGTGTGGCCTCGTCCCCCACCCCCCAACACATGGTGTTAGTTGGTGTGGCCTCGTCCCCCACCCCCCAACACATGGTGTTAGTTGGTGTGGCCTCGTCCCCACCCCCCAACACATGGTGTTGCTTGGTGTGGCCTCGTCCCCCACCCCCCAGCACATGGTATTAGTTGGTGTGGCCTCGTCCCCCACCCCCCAACACATGGTGTTAGTTGGTGTGGCCTCGTCCCCCACCCCCCAACACATGGTGTTAGTTGGTGTGGCCTCGTCCCCCACCCCCCAACACACGGTGTTAGTTGGTGTGGCCTCGTCCCCCACCCCCCAACACATGGTGTTAGTTGGTGTGGCCTCGTCCCCCACCCCCCAACACATGGTGTTAGTTGGTGTGGCCTCGTCCCCCACCCCCCAACACATGGTGTTAGTTGGTGTGGCCTCGTCCCCCACCCCCAAACACATGGTGTTAGTTGGTGTGGCCTCGTCCCCCACCCCCCAGCACATGGTGTTAGTTGGTGTGGCCTCGTCCCCCACCCCCCAACACATGGTGTTAGTTGGTGTGGCCTCGTCCCCCACCCCCCAACACATGGTGTTAGTTGGTGTGGCCTCGTCCTCCACCCCCCAACACATGGTGTTAGTTGGTGTGGCCTCGTCCCCCACCCCCCAACACATGGTGTTAGTTGGTGTGGCCTCGTCCCCCACCCCCCAACACACGGTGTTAGTTGGTGTGGCCTCGTCCCCCACCCCCCAACACATGGTGTTAGTTGGTGTGGCCTCGTCCCCCACCCCCCAACACATGGTGTTAGTTTGTGTGGCCTCGTCCCCCACTCCCCAACACATGGTGTTAGTTGGTGTGGCCTCGTCCCCCACCCCCCAACACATGGTGTTAGTTGGTGTGGTCTCGTCCCCCACCCCCCAACACATGGTGTTAGTTGGTGTGGCCTCGTCCCCCACCTCCCAACACATGGTGTTAGTTGGTGTGGCCTCGTCCCCCACCTCCCAACACATGGTGTTAGTTGGTGTGGCCTCGTCCCCTACCCCCAACACATGGTGTTAGTTGGTGTGGCCTCGTCCCCCACCCCCCAACACATGGTGTTAGTTGGTGTGGCCTCGTCCCCCACCCCCCAACACACGGTGTCAGTTGGTGCGGCCTCGTCCCCCACCCCCCAACACACGGTGTTAGTTGGTGTGGCCTCGTCCCCCACCCCCCAACACACGGTGTCAGTTGGTGTGGCCTCGTCAGCCACACCCCAACACACTGTGTCAGTTGGTGTGGCCTCGTCCCCCACCCCCCAACACACGGTGTTAGTTGGTGTGGCCTCGTCCCCCACCCCCCAACACACGGTGTTAGTTGGTGTGGCCTCGTCCCCCACCCCCCAACACACGGTGTTAGTTGGTGTGGCCTCGTCCCCCACCCCCCAACACACGGTGTTAGTTGGTCTGGCCTCGTCCCCCACCCCCCAACACACGGTGTTAGTTGGTGTGCCCTCGTCCCCCACCCCCCAACACACGGTGTCAGTTGGTGTGGCCTCGTCCCCCACCCCCCAACACACGGTGTTAGTTGGTGTGGCCTCGTCCCCCACCCCCCAACACACGGTGTCAGTTGGTGTGGCCTCGTCCCCCACCCCCCAACACACGGTGTTAGTTGGTGTGGCCTCGTCCCCCACCCCCCAACACACGGTGTCAGTTGGTGTGCCCTCGTCCCCCACCCCCAACACACGGTGTCAGTTGGTGTGGCCTCGTCCCCCACCCCCCAACACACGGTGTCAGTTGGTGTGCCCTCGTCCTCCACCCCCCAACACACGGGTCAGTTGGTGTGCCCTCGTCCCCCACCCCCCAACACACGGTGTCAGTTGGTGTGGCCTCGTCCCCCTCCCCCCAACACACGGTGTCAGTTGGTGTGCCCTCGTCCCCCACCCCCAACACACGGTGTCAGTTGGTGTGGCCTCGTCCCCCACCCCCCAACACACGGTGTCAGTTGGTGTGCCCTCGTCCGCCACCCCCCAACACACGGTGTCAGTTGGTGTGGCCTCGTCCCCCACCCCCAACACATGGTGTCAGTTGGTGTGGCCTCGTCCCCCACCCCCCAACACACGGTGTTAGTTGGTGTGGCCTCGTCCCCCACCCCCAACACATGGTGTTAGTTGGTGTGGCCTCGTCCCCCACCCCCCAACACACGGTGTCAGTTGGTGTGGCCTCGTCCCCCACCCCCCAACACATGGTGTTAGTTGGTGTGGCCTCGTCCCCCACCCCCCAACACATGGTGTTAGTTGGTGTGGCCTCGTCCCCCACCCCCCAACACATGGTGTTAGTTGGTGTGGCCTCGTCCCCCACCCCCCAACACACGGTGTTAGTTGGTGTGGCCTCGTCCCCCACCCATCAACACATGGTGTTAGTTGGTGTGGCCTCGTCCCCCACCCCCAACACATGGTGTTAGTTGGTGTGGCCTCGTCCCCCACCCCCCAACACATGGTGTTAGTTGGTGTGGCCTCGTCCCCCACCCCCCAACACACGGTGTTAGTTGGTGTTGCCTCGTCCCCCACCCCCCAACACACGGTGTTAGTTGGTGTGGCCTCGTCCCCCACCCCCAACACACGGTGTTAGTTGGTGTGGCCTCGTCCCCCACCCCTTAACACACGGTGTTAGTTGGTGTGGCCTCGTCCCACACCCCCCAACACACGGTGTCAGTTGGTGTGGCCTCGTCCCCCACCCCCCAACACACGGTGTCAGTTGGTGTGGCCTCGTCCCACACCCCCCAACACACGGTGTCAGTTGGTGTGCCCTCGTCCCCCACCCCCCAACACACGGTGTCAGTTGGTGTGGCCTCGTCCCCCACCCCCAACACACGGTGTCAGTTGGTGTGGCCTCGTCCCCCACCCCCCAACACACGGTGTTAGTTGGTGTGGCCTCGTCCCCCACCCCCCAACAGACGGTGTTAGTTGGTGTGGCCTCGTCCCCCACCCCCCAACACACGGTGTTAGTTGGTGTGGCCTCGTCCCCCACCCCCCAACACACGGTGTTAGTTGGTGTGGCCTCGTCCCCCATCCCCCAACACACGGTGTTAGTTGGTGTGGCCTCGTCCCCCACCCCCCAACACACGGTGTCAGTTGGTGTGGCCTCGTCCCCCACCCCCCAACAGACGGTGTTAGTTGGTGTGGCCTCGTCCCCCACCCCCCAACACACGGTGTTAGTTGGTGTGGCCTCGTCCCCCACCCCCCAACACACGGTGTTAGTTGGTGTGGCCTCGTCCCCCATCCCCCAACACACGGTGTTAGTTGGTGTGCCCTCGTCCCCCACCACCCAACACAGGGTGTCAGTTGGTGTGGCCTCGTCCCCCACCCCCCAACACACGGTGTTAGTTGGTGTGGCCTCGTCCCCCACCCCCCAACACACGGTGTTAGTTGGTGTGGCCTCGTCCCCCACCCCCCAACACACGGTGTTAGTTGGTGTGGCATCGTCCCCCACCCCCCAACACACGGTGTCAGTTGGTGTGGCCTCGTCCCCCACCCCCCAACACACGGTGTTAGTTGGTGTGGCCTCGTCCCCCACCCCCAACACACGGTGTTAGTTGGTGTGGCCTCGTCCCCCACCCCCGAACACATGGTGTTAGTTGGTGTGGCCTCGTCCCCCAGCCCCCAACACACGGTGTCAGTTGGTGTGGCCTCGTCCTCCACCCCCCAACACACGGTGTTAGTTGGTGTGGCCTCGTCCCCCACCCCCCAACACACGGTGTTAGTTGGTGTGGCCTCGTGCCCCAACCCCCAACACACGCTGTCAGTTGGTGTGGCCTCGTCCCCCACCCCCCAACACACGGTGTTAGTTGGTGTGGCCTCGTCCCCCACCCCCCAACACACGCTGTCAGTTGGTGTGGCCTCGTCCCCCACCCCCCAACACACGGTGTCAGTTGGTGTGCCCTCGTCCCCCACCCCCCAGCACATGGTGTTAGTTGGTGTGGCCTCGTCCCCCACCCCCCAACACATGGTGTTAGTTGGTGTGGCCTCGTCCTCCACCCCCCAACACATGGTGTTAGTTGGTGTGGCCTCGTCCCCCACCCCCCAACACATGGTGTTAGTTGGTGTGGCCTAGTCCCCCACCCCCCAACACATGGTGTTAGTTGGTGTGGCCTCGTCCCCCACCCCCAACACATGGTGTTAGTTGGTGTGGCCTCGTCCCCCACCCCCCAACACATGGTGTTAGTTGGTGTGGCCTCGTCCCCCACCCCCCAACACATGGTGTTAGTTGGTGTGGCCTCGTCCCCCACCCCCCAACACATGGTGTTAGTTGGTGTGGCCTCGTCCCCCACCTCCCAACACATGGTGTTAGTTGGTGTGGCCTCGTCCCCCACCTCCCAACACATGGTGTTAGTTGGTGTGGCCTCGTCCCCCACCCCCAACACATGGTGTTAGTTGGTGTGGCCTCCTCCCCCACCCCCCAACACATGGTGTTAGTTGGTGTGGCCTCGTCCCCCACCCCCCAACACATGGTGTTAGTTGGTGTGGCCTCGTCCCCCACCCCCAACACATGGTGTTAGTTGGTGTGGCCTCGTCCCCCACCCCCAACACATGGTGTTAGTTGGTGTGGCCTCGTCCCCCACCCCCCAACACATGGTGTTAGTTGGTGTGGCCTCGTCCCCCACCCCCCAACACATGGTGTTAGTTGGTGTGGCCTCGTCCCCCACCCCCCAACACATGGTGTTAGTTGGTGTGGCCTCGTCCCCCACCTCCCAACACATGGTGTTAGTTGGTGTGGCCTCGTCCCCCACCTCCCAACACATGGTGTTAGTTGGTGTGGCCTCGTCCCCCACCCCCAACACATGGTGTTAGTTGGTGTGGCCTCGTCCCCCACCCCCCAACACATGGTGTTAGTTGGTGTGGCCTCGTCCCCCACCCCCCAACACATGGTGTTAGTTGGTGTGGCCTCGTCCCCCACCCCCAACACATGGTGTTAGTTGGTGTGGCCTCGTCCCATACCCCCCAACACATGGTGTTAGTTGGTGTGGCCTCGTCCCCCACCCCCCAACACACGGTGTTAGTTGGTTTGGCCTCGTCCCCCACCCCCCAACACGTGGTGTTAGTTGGTGTGGCCTCGTCCTCCACCCCCCAACACATGGTGTTAGTTGGTGTGGCCTCGTCCCCCACCCCCCAACACACGGTGTTAGTTGGTGTGGCCTCGTCCCCTACCCCCCAACACACGGTGTCAGTTGGTGTGCCCTCGTCCCCCACCCCCCAACACACGGTGTCAGTTGGTGTGGCCTCGTCCCCCACCCCCCAACACACGGTGTGAGTTGGTGTGGCCTCGTCCCCCACCCCCCAACACACTGTGTTAGTTGGTGTGGCCTCGTCCCCCACCCCCCAACACACGGTGTCAGTTGGTGTGCCCTCGTCCCCCACCCCCCAACACACGGTGTCAGTTGGTGTGGCCTCGTCCCACACACCCCAACACACGGTGTTAGTTGGTGTGCCCTCGTCCCCCACCCCCCAACACACGGTGTTAGTTGGTGTGGCCTCGTCCCCCACCCCCTAACACACGGTGTTAGTTGGTGTGGCCTCGTCCCCCACCCCCCAACACATGGTGTTAGTTGGTGTGGCCTCGTCCCCACCCCCCAACACATGGTGTTGGTTGGTGTGGCCTCGTCCCCCACCCCCCAGCACATGGTATTAGTTGGTGTGGCCTCGTCCCCCACCCCCCAACACATGGTGTTAGTTGGTGTGGCCTCGTCCCCCACCCCCCAACACATGGTGTTAGTTGGTGTGGCCTCGTCCCCCACCCCCCAACACACGGTGTTAGTTGGTGTGGCCTCGTCCCCCACCCCCCAACACATGGTGTTAGTTGGTGTGGCCTCGTCCCCCACCCCCCAACACATGGTGTTAGTTGGTGTGGCCTCGTCCCCCACCCCCCAACACATGGTGTTAGTTGGTGTGGCCTCGTCCCCCACCCCCAAACACATGGTGTTAGTTGGTGTGGCCTCGTCCCCCACCCCCCAGCACATGGTGTTAGTTGGTGTGGCCTCGTCCCCCACCCCCCAACACATGGTGTTAGTTGGTGTGGCCTCGTCCCCCACCCCCCAACACATGGTGTTAGTTGGTGTGGCCTCGTCCTCCACCCCCCAACACATGGTGTTAGTTGGTGTGGCCTCGTCCCCCACCCCCCAACACATGGTGTTAGTTGGTGTGGCCTCGTCCCCCACCCCCCAACACACGGTGTTAGTTGGTGTGGCCTCGTCCCCCACCCCCCAACACATGGTGTTAGTTGGTGTGGCCTCGTCCCCCACCCCCCAACACATGGTGTTAGTTTGTGTGGCCTCGTCCCCCACTCCCCAACACATGGTGTTAGTTGGTGTGGCCTCGTCCCCCACCCCCCAACACATGGTGTTAGTTGGTGTGGTCTCGTCCCCCACCCCCAACACATGGTGTTAGTTTGTGTGGCCTCGTCCCCCACCTCCCAACACATGGTGTTAGTTGGTGTGGCCTCGTCCCCCACCTCCCAACACATGGTGTTAGTTGGTGTGGCCTCGTCCCCTACCCCCAACACATGGTGTTAGTTGGTGTGGCCTCGTCCCCCACCCCCCAACACATGGTGTTAGTTGGTGTGGCCTCGTCCCCCACCCCCCAACACACGGTGTCAGTTGGTGCGGCGTCGTCCCCCACCCCCCAACACACGGTGTTAGTTGGTGTGGCCTCGTCCCCCACCCCCCAACACACGGTGTCAGTTGGTGTGGCCTCGTCAGCCACACCCCAACACACTGTGTCAGTTGGTGTGGCCTCGTCCCCCACCCCCCAACACACGGTGTTAGTTGGTGTGGCCTCGTCCCCCACCCCCCAACACACGGTGTTAGTTGGTGTGGCCTCGTCCCCCACCCCCCAACACACGGTGTTAGTTGGTGTGGCCTCGTCCCCCACCCCCAACACACGGTGTTAGTTGGTATGGCCTCGTCCCCCACCCCCCAACACACGGTGTTAGTTGGTGTGCCCTCGTCCTCCACCCCCCAACACACGGTGTCAGTTGGTGTGGCCTCGTCCCCCACCCCCCAACACACGGTGTTAGTTGGTGTGGCCTCGTCCCCCACCCCCCAACACACGGTGTTAGTTGGTGTGGCCTCGTCCCCCACCCCCCAACACACGGTGTTAGTTGGTGTGGCCTCGTCCCCCACCCCCAACACACGGTGTTAGTTGGTATGGCCTCGTCCCCCACCCCCCAACACACGGTGTTAGTTGGTGTGCCCTCGTCCTCCACCCCCCAACACACGGTGTCAGTTGGTGTGGCCTCGTCCCCCACCCCCCAACACACGGTGTTAGTTGGTGTGCCCTCGTCCTCCACCCCCCAACACACGGTGTCAGTTGGTGTGGCCTCGTCCCCCACCCCCCAACACACGGTGTTAGTTGGTGTGGCCTCGTCCCCCACCCCCCAACACACGGTGTTAGTTGGTGTGGCCTCGTCCCCCACCCCCCAACACACGGTGTCAGTTGGTGTGCCCTCGTCCCCCACCCCCAACACACGGTGTCAGTTGGTGTGGCCTCGTCCCCCACCCCCCAACACACGGTGTCAGTTGGTGTGCCCTCGTCCTCCACCCCCCAACACACGGGTCAGTTGGTGTGCCCTCGTCCCCCACCCCCCAACACACGGTGTCAGTTGGTGTGGCCTCGTCCCCCACCCCCCAACACACGGTGTCAGTTGGTGTGCCCTCGTCCCCCACCCCCAACACACGGTGTCAGTTGGTGTGGCCTCGTCCCCCACCCCCCAACACACGGTGTCAGTTGGTGTGCCCTCGTCCGCCACCCCCCAACACACGGTGTCAGTTGGTGTGGCCTCGTCCCCCACCCCCAACACATGGTGTCAGTTGGTGTGGCCTCGTCCCCAACCCCCCAACACACGGTGTTAGTTGGTGTGGCCTCGTCCCCCACCCCCAACACATGGTGTTAGTTGGTGTGGCCTCGTCCCCCACCCCCCAACACACGGTGTCAGTTGGTGTGGCCTCGTCCCCCACCCCCCAACACATGGTGTTAGTTGGTGTGGCCTCGTCCCCCACCCCCCAACACATGGTGTTAGTTGGTGTGGCCTCGTCCCCCACCCCCCAACACATGGTGTTAGTTGGTGTGGCCTCGTCCCCCACCCCCCAACACACGGTGTTAGTTGGTGTGGCCTCGTCCCCCACCCATCAACACATGGTGTTAGTTGGTGTGGCCTCGTCCCCCACCCCCAACACATGGTGTTAGTTGGTGTGGCCTCGTCCCCCACCCCCCAACACATGGTGTTAGTTGGTGTGGCCTCGTCCCCCACCCCCCAACACACGGTGTTAGTTGGTGTTGCCTCGTCCCCCACCCCCCAACACACGGTGTTAGTTGGTGTGGCCTCGTCCCCCACCCCCCAACACACGGTGGTAGTTGGTGTGGCCTCGGCCCCCACCCCTTAACACACGGTGTTAGTTGGTGTGCCCTCGTCCCCCACCCCCCAACACACGGTGTTAGTTGGTGTGGCCTCGTCCCCCACCCCCCAACACACGGTGTCAGTTGGTGTGGCCTCGTCCCCCACCCCCCAACACACGGTGTCAGTTGGTGTGGCCTCGTCCCCCACCCCCCAACACACGGTGTTAGTTGGTGTGGCCTCGTCCCCCACCCCCAACACACGGTGTTAGTTGGTGTGGCCTCGTCCCCCACCCCCGAACACATGGTGTTAGTTGGTGTGGCCTCGTCCCCCAGCCCCCAACACACGGTGTCAGTTGGTGTGGCCTCGTCCTCCACCCCCCAACACACGGTGTTAGTTGGTGTGGCCTCGTCCCCCACCCCCCAACACACGGTGTTAGTTGGTGTGGCCTCGTGCCCCAACCCCCAACACACGCTGTCAGTTGGTGTGGCCTCGTCCCCCACCCCCCAACACACGGTGTTAGTTGGTGTGGCCTCGTCCCCCACCCCCCAACACACGCTGTCAGTTGGTGTGGCCTCGTCCCCCACCCCCCAACACACGGTGTCAGTTGGTGTGTCCTCGTCCCCCACCCCCCACCACATGGTGTTAGTTGGTGTGGCCTCGTCCCCCACCCCCCAACACATGGTGTTAGTTGGTGTGGCCTCGTCCTCCACCCCCAACACATGGTGTTAGTTGGTGTGGCCTCGTCCCCCACCCCCCAACACATGGTGTTAGTTGGTGTGGCCTCGTCCCCCACCCCCCAACACACGGTGTTAGTTGGTGTGGCCTAGTCCCCCACCCCCCAACACATGGTGTTAGTTGGTGTGGCCTCGTCCCCCACCCCCAACACATGGTGTTAGTTGGTGTGGCCTCGTCCCCCACCCCCCAACACATGGTGTTAGTTGGTGTGGCCTCGTCCCCCACCCCCAACACATGGTGTTAGTTGGTGTGGCCTCGTCCCCCACCCCCCAACACATGGTGTTAGTTGGTGTGGCCTCGTCCCCCACCTCCCAACACATGGTGTTAGTTGGTGTGGCCTCGTCCCCCACCTCCCAACACATGGTGTTAGTTGGTGTGGCCTCGTCCCTAACCCCCAACACATGGTGTTAGTTGGTGTGGCCTCGTCCCCCACCCCCCAACACATGGTGTTAGTTGGTGTGGCCTCGTCCCCCACCCCCCAACACATGGTGTTAGTTGGTGTGGCCTCGTCCCCCACCCCCAACACATGGTGTTAGTTGGTTTGGCCTCGTCCCCCACCCCCAACACATGGTGTTAGTTGGTGTGGCCTCGTCCCCCACCCCCCAACACATGGTGTTAGTTGGTGTGGCCTCGTCCCCCACCCCCCAACACATGGTGTTAGTTGGTGTGGCCTCGTCCCCCACCCCCCAACACATGGTGTTAGTTGGTGTGGCCTCGTCCCCCACCTCCCAACACATGGTGTTAGTTGGTGTGGCCTCGTCCCCCACCACCCAACACATGGTGTTAGTTGGTGTGGCCTCGTCCCCCACCCCCAACACATGGTGTTAGTTGGTGTGGCCTCGTCCCCCACCCCCCAACACATGGTGTTAGTTGGTGTGGCCTCGTCCCCCACCCCCCAACACATGGTGTTAGTTGGTGTGGCCTCGTCCCCCACCCCCCAACACACGGTGTTAGTTGGTGTGGCCTCGTCCCATACCCCCCAACACATGGTGTTAGTTGGTGTGGCCTCGTCCCCCACCCCCCAACACACGGTGTTAGTTGGTGTGGCCTCGTCCCCCACCCCCCAACACGTGGTGTTAGTTGGTGTGGCCTCGTCCTCCACTCCCCAACACATGGTGTTAGTTGGTGTGGCCTCGTCCCCCACCCCCCAACACACGGTGTTAGTTGGTGTGGCCTCGTCCCCTACCCCCCAACACACGGTGTCAGTTGGTGTGCCCTCGTCCCCCACCCCCCAACACACGGTGTCAGTTGGTGTGGCCTCGTCCCCCACCCCCCAACACACGGTGTCAGTTGGTGTGGCCTCGTCCCCCACCCCCCAACACACGGTGTTAGTTGGTGTGGCCTCGTCCCCCACCCCCCAACACACGGTGTCAGTTGGTGTGCCCTCGTCCCCCACCCCCCAACACACGGTGTCAGTTGGTGTGGCCTCGTCCCACACACCCCAACACACGGTGTTAGTTGGTGTGCCCTCGTCCCCCACCCCCCAACACACGGTGTTAGTTGGTGTGGCCTCGTCCCCCACCCCCTAACACACGGTGTTAGTTGGTGTGGCCTCGTCCCCCACCCCCCAACACACGGTGTTAGTTGGTGTGGCCTCGTCCCCCACCCCCCAACACACGGTGTCAGTTGGTGTGGCCTCGTCCCCCACCCCCAAACACACGGTGTCAGTTGGTGTGCCCTCGTCCCCCACCCCCCAACACACGGTGTCAGTTGGTGTGGCCTCGTCCCCCACCCCCCAACACACGGTGTCAGTTGGTGTGCCCTCGTCCCCCACCCCCCAGCACACGGTGTCAGTTGGTGTGCCCTCGTCCCCCACCCCCCAACACACGGTGTCAGTTGGTGTGCCCTCGTCCCCCACCCCCCAACACACGGTGTAAGTTGGTGTGGCCTCGTCCCCCACCCCCCAACACACGGTGTCAGTTGGTGTGCCCTCGTCCGCCACCCCCCAACACACGGTGTCAGTTGGTGTGGCCTCGTCCCCCACCCCCAACACATGGTGTCAGTTGGTGTGCCCTCGTCCCCCACCCCCCAACACACGGTGTTAGATGGTGTGGCCTCGTCCCCCACCCCCAACACCTGGTGTTAGTTGGTGTGGCCTCGTCCCCCCCCCCCCAACACACGGTGTCAGTTGGTGTGGCCTCGTCCCCCACCCCCCAACACATGGTGTTAGTTGGTGTGGCCTCGTCCCCCACCCCCCAACACATGGTGTTAGTTGGTGTGGCCTCGTCCCCCACCCCCCAACACATGGTGTTAGTTGGTGTGGCCTCGTCCCCCACCCCCCAACACACGGTGTTAGTTGGTGTGGCCTCGTCCCCCACCCCCCAACACATGGTGTTAGTTGGTGTGGCCTCGTCCCCCACCCCCCAACACATGGTGTTAGTTGGTGTGGCCTCGTCCCCCACCCCCCAACACATGGTGTTAGTTGGTGTGGCCTCGTCCCCCACCCCCCAACACACGGTGTTAGTTGGTGTGGCCTCGTCCCCCACCCCCCAACACACGGTGTTAGTTGGTGTGGCCTCGTCCCCCACCCCCCAACACACGGTGTTAGATGGTGTGGCCTCGTCCCCCACCCCTTAACACACGGTGTTAGTTGGTGTGCCCTCGTCCACCATCCCCCAACACACGGTGTTAGTTGGTGTGGCCTCGTCCCCCACCCCCCAACACACGGTGTCAGTTGGTGTGGCCTCGTCCCCCACCCCCCAACACACGGTGTCAGTTGGTGTGCCCTCGTCCCCCACCCCCCAACACACGGTGTCAGTTGGTGTGGCCTCGTCCCCCACCCCCCAACACACGGTGTCAGTTGGTGTGGCCTCGTCCCCCACCCCCCAACACACGGTGTTAGTTGGTGTGGCCTCGTCCCCCAACCCCAACACACGGTGTTAGTTGGTGTGGCCTCGTCCCCCACCCCCAACACACGGTGTTAGTTGGTGTGGCCTCGTCCCCCACCCCCCAACACACGGTGTTAGTTGGTGTTTCCTCGTCCCCCACCCCCAACACACGGTGTTAGTTGGTGTGCCCTCGTCCCCCACCCCCCAACACACGGTGTCAGTTGGTGTGGCGTCGTCCCCCACCCCCAACACACGGTGTCAGTTGGTGTGGCCTCGTCCCCCACCCCCCAACACACGGGGTTAGTTGGTGTGGCCTCGTCCCCCACCCCCCAACACATGCTGTTAGTTGGTGTGGCCTCGTCCCCCACCCCCCAACACATGGTGTTAGTTGGTGTGGCCTCGTCCCCCACCCCCCAACACAGGGTGTTAGTTGGTGTGGCCTCGTCCCCCACCCCCCAACACATGGTGTTAGTTGGTGTGGCCTCGTCCCCCACCCCCCAACACACGGTGTTAGTTGGTGTGGCCTCGTCCCCCACCCATCAACACATGGTGTTAGTTGGTGTGGCCCCGTCCCCCACCCCCAACACATGGTGTTAGTTGGTGTGGCCTCGTCCCCCACCCCCCAACACACGGTGTTAGTTGGTGTGGCCTCGTCCCCCACCCCCCAACACACGGTGTTAGTTGGTGTTGCCTCGTCCCCCACCCCCCAACACACGGTGTTAGTTGGTGTGGCCTCGTCCCCCACCCCCCAACACACGGTGTTAGTTGGTGTGGCCTCGTCCCCCACCCCTTAACACACGGTGTTAGTTGGTGTGCCCTCGTCCCCCACCCCCCAACACACGGTGTTAGTTGGTGTGGCCTCGTCCCCCACCCCCCAACACACGGTGTCAGTTGGTGTGGCCTCGTCCCCCACCCCCCAACACACGGTGTCAGTTGGTGTGCCCTCGTCCCCCACCCCCCAACACACGGTGTCAGTTGGTGTGGCCTCGTCCCCCACCCCCAACACACGGTGTCAGTTGGTGTGGCCTCGTCCCCCACCCCCCAACACACGGTGTTAGTTGGTGTGGCCTCGTCCCCCACCCCCCAACAGACGGTGTTAGTTGGTGTGGCCTCGTCCCCCACCCCCCAACACACGGTGTTAGTTGGTGTGGCCTCGTCCCCCACCCCCCAACACACGGTGTTAGTTGGTGTGGCCTCGTCCCCCATCCCCCAACACACGGTGTTAGTTGGTGTGCCCTCGTCCCCCACCACCCAACACACGGTGTCAGTTGGTGTGGCCTCGTCCCCCACCCCCCAACACACGGTGTCAGTTGGTGTGGCCTCGTCCTCCACCCCCAACACACGGTGTTAGTTGGTGTGGCCTCGTCCCCCACCCCCCAACACACGGTGTTAGTTGGTGTGGCCTCGTCCCCCACCCCCCAACACACGGTGTTAGTTGGTGTGGCATCGTCCCCCACCCCCCAACACACGGTGTCAGTTGGTGTGGCCTCGTCCCCCACCCCCCAACACACGGTGTTAGTTGGTGTGGCCTCGTCCCCCACCCCCAACACACGGTGTTAGTTGGTGTGGCCTCGTCCCCCACCCCCGAACACATGGTGTTAGTTGGTGTGGCCTCGTCCCCCAGCCCCCAACACACGGTGTCAGTTGGTGTGGCCTCGTCCTCCACCCCCCAACACACGGTGTTAGTTGGTGTGGCCTCGTCCCCCACCCCCCAACACACGGTGTTAGTTGGTGTGGCCTCGTGCCCCACCCCCCAACACACGCTGTCAGTTGGTGTGGCCTCGTCCCCCACCCCCCAACACACGGTGTTAGTTGGTGTGGCCTCGTCCCCCACCCCCCAACACACGCTGTCAGTTGGTGTGGCCTCGTCCCCCACCCCCCAACACACGGTGTCAGTTGGTGTGCCCTCGTCCCCCACCCCCCAGCACATGGTGTTAGTTGGTGTGGCCTCGTCCCCCACCCCCCAACACATGGTGTTAGTTGGTGTGGCCTCGTCCTCCACCCCCCAACACATGGTGTTAGTTGGTGTGGCCTCGTCCCCCACCCCCCAACACATGGTGTTAGTTGGTGTGGCCTCGTCCCCCACCCCCCAACACACGGTGTTAGTTGGTGTGGCCTAGTCCCCCACCCCCCAACACATGGTGTTAGTTGGTGTGGCCTCGTCCCCCACCCCCAACACATGGTGTTAGTTGGTGTGGCCTCGTCCCCCACCCCCCAACACATGGTGTTAGTTGGTGTGGCCTCGTCCCCCACCCCCCAACACATGGTGTTAGTTGGTGTGGCCTCGTCCCCCACCCCCCAACACATGGTGTTAGTTGGTGTGGCCTCGTCCCCCACCTCCCAACACATGGTGTTAGTTGGTGTGGCCTCGTCCCCCACCTCCCAACACATGGTGTTAGTTGGTGTGGCCTCGTCCCCCACCCCCAACACATGGTGTTAGTTGGTGTGGCCTCGTCCCCCACCCCCCAACACATGGTGTTAGTTGGTGTGGCCTCGTCCCCCACCCCCCAACACATGGTGTCAGTTGGTGTGGCCTCGTCCCCCACCCCCAACACATGGTGTTAGTTGGTGTGGCCTCGTCCCCCACCCCCAACACATGGTGTTAGTTGGTGTGGCCTCGTCCCCCACCCCCCAACACATGGTGTTAGTTGGTGTGGCCTCGTCCCCCACCCCCCAACACATGGTGTTAGTTGGTGTGGCCTCGTCCCCCACCCCCCAACACATGGTGTTAGTTGGTGTGGCCTCGTCCCCCACCTCCCAACACATGGTGTTAGTTGGTGTGGCCTCGTCCCCCACCTCCCAACACATGGTGTTAGTTGGTGTGGCCTCGTCCCCCACCCCCAACACATGGTGTTTGTTGGTGTGGCCTCGTCCCCCACCCCCCAACACATGGTGTTAGTTGGTGTGGCCTCGTCCCCCACCCCCCAACACATGGTGTTAGTTGGTGTGGCCTCGTCCCCCACCCCCAACACATGGTGTTAGTTGGTGTGGCCTCGTCCCATACCCCCCAACACATGGTGTTAGTTGGTGTGGCCTCGTCCCCCACCCCCCAACACACGGTGTTAGTTGGTTTGGCCTCGTCCCCCACCCCCCAACACGTGGTGTTAGTTGGTGTGGCCTCGTCCTCCACCCCCCAACACATGGTGTTAGTTGGTGTGGCCTCGTCCCCCACCCCCCAACACACGGTGTTAGTTGGTGTGGCCTCGTCCCCTACCCCCCAACACACGGTGTCAGTTGGTGTGCCCTCGTCCCCCACCCCCCAACACACGGTGTCAGTTGGTTTGGCCTCGTCCCCCACCCCCCAACACACGGTGTCAGTTGGTGTGGCCTCGTCCCCCACCCCCCAACACACGGTGTTAGTTGGTGTGGCCTCGTCCCCCACCCCCCAACACACGGTGTCAGTTGGTGTGCCCTCGTCCCCCACCCCCCAACACACGGTGTCAGTTGGTGTGGCCTCGTCCCACACACCCCAACACACGGTGTTAGTTGGTGTGCCCTCGTCCCCCACCCCCCAACACACGGTGTTAGTTGGTGTGGCCTCGTCCCCCACCCCCTAACACACGGTGTTAGTTGGTGTGGCCTCGTCCCCCACCCCCCAACACACGGTGTTAGTTGGTGTGGCCTCGTCCCCCACCCCCCAACACACGGTGTCAGTTGGTGTGGCCTCGTCCCCCACCCCCAAACACACGGTGTCAGTTGGTGTGCCCTCGTCCCCCACCCCCCAACACACGGTGTCAGTTGGTGTGGCCTCGTCCCCCACCCCCCAACACACGGTGTCAGTTGGTGTGCCCTCGTCCCCCACCCCCCAGCACACGGTGTCAGTTGGTGTGCCCTCGTCCCCCACCCCCCAACACACGGTGTCAGTTGGTGTGGCCTCGTCCCCCACCCCCCAGCACACGGTGTCAGTTGGTGTGCCCTCGTCCCCCACCCCCCAACACACGGTGTCAGTTGGTGTGGCCTCGTCCCCCACCCCCCAACACACGGTGTCAGTTGGTGTGCCCTCGTCCTCCACCCCCCAACACACGGTGTCAGTTGGTGTGGCCTCGTCCCCCACCCCCAACACATGGTGTCAGTTGGTGTGCCCTCGTCCCCCACCCCCCAACACACGGTGTTAGTTGGTGTGGCCTCGTCCCCCACCCCCAACACATGGTGTTAGTTGGTGTGGCCTCGTCCCCCACCCCCCAACACACGGTGTCAGTTGGTGTGGCCTCGTCCCCCACCCCCCAACACATGGTGTTAGTTGGTGTGGCCTCGTCCCCCACCCCCCAACACATGGTGTTAGTTGGTGTGGCCTCGTCCCCCACCCCCCAACACATGGTGTTAGTTGGTGTGGCCTCGTCCCCCACCCCCCAACACACGGTGTTAGTTGGTGTGGCCTCGTCCCCCACCCCCCAACACATGGTGTTAGTTGGTGTGGCCTCGTCCCCCACCCCCCAACACATGGTGTTAGTTGGTGTGGCCTCGTCCCCCACCCCCCAACACATGGTGTTAGTTGGTGTGGCCTCGTCCCCCACCCCCCAACACACGGTGTTAGTTGGTGTGGCCTCGTCCCCCACCCCCCAACACACGGTGTTAGTTGGTGTGGCCTCGTCCCCCACCCCCCAACACACGGTGTTAGATGGTGTGGCCTCGTCCCCCTCCCCTTAACACACGGTGTTAGTTGGTGTGCCCTCGTCCCCCATCCCCCAACACACGGTGTTAGTTGGTGTGGCCTCGTCCCCCACCCCCCAACACACGGTGTCAGTTGGTGTGGCCTCGTCCCCAACCCCCCAACACACGGTGTCAGTTGGTGTGCCCTCGTCCCCCACCCCCCAACACACGGTGTCAGTTGGTGTGGCCTCGTCCCCCACCCCCCAACACACGGTGTCAGTTGGTGTGGCCTCGTCCCCCACCCCCCAACACACGGTGTTAGTTGGTGTGGCCTCGTCCCCCAACCCCAACACACGGTGTTAGTTGGTGTGGCCTCGTCCCCCAACCCCAACACACGGTGTTAGTTGGTGTGGCCTCGTCCCCCACCCCCCAACACACGGTGTTAGTTGGTGTTTCCTCGTCCCCCACCCCCAACACACGGTGTTAGTTGGTGTGCCCTCGTCCCCCACCCCCCAACACACGGTGTCAGTTGGTGTGGCGTCGTCCCCCACCCCCCAACACACGGTGTCAGTTGGTGTGGCCTCGTCCCCCACCCCCCAACACACGGGGTTAGTTGGTGTGGCCTAGTCCCCCACCCCCCAACACACGGTGTCAGCTGGTGTGGCCTCGTCCCCCACCCCCCAACACACTGTGTCAGTTGGTGTGGCCTCGTCCCCCACCCCCCAACACACGGTGTTAGTTGGTGTGGCCTCGTCCCCCACCCCCAACACACGGTGTTAGTTGGTGTGGCCTCGTCCCCCACCCCCCAACACACGGTGTTAGTTGGTGTGGCCTCGTCCCCCACCCCCCAACACACGGTGTTAGTTGGTGTGGCCTCGTCCCCCACCCCCCAACACACGGAGTTAGTTGGTGTGCCCTCGTCCCCCACCCCCCAACACACGGTGTCAGTTGGTGTGGCCTCGTCCTCCACCCCCCAACACACGGTGTTAGTTGGTGTGGCCTCGTCCCCCACCCCCCAACACACGGTGTCAGTTGGTGTGGCCTCGTCCCCCACCCCCCAACACACTGTGTCAGTTGGTGTGGCCTCGTCCCCCACCCCCCAACACACGGTGTTAGTTGGTGTGCCCTCGTCCCCCACCCCCCAACACACGGTGTTAGTTGGTGTGGCCTCGTCCCCCACCCCCTAACACACGGTGTT
Organism: Cherax quadricarinatus; assembly: GCF_038502225.1. Taxonomy (NCBI): domain Eukaryota; kingdom Metazoa; phylum Arthropoda; class Malacostraca; order Decapoda; family Parastacidae; genus Cherax; species Cherax quadricarinatus. Next base: position 71,995,540 of record NC_091297.1, on the reverse strand, counting down.
AGTTGGTGTGGCCTCGTCCCCCACCCCCCAACACACGGTGTTAGTTGGTGTGGCCTCGTCCCCCACCCCCCAACACACGGTGTCAGTTGGTGTGGCCTCGTCCCCCACCCCCCAACACACGGTGTCAGTTGGTGTGCCCTCGTCCCCCACCCCCCAACACACGGTGTCAGTTGGTGTGGCCTCGTCCCCCACCCCCCAACACACGGTGTCAGTTGGTGTGGCCTCGTCCCCCACCCCCCAACACACGGTGTCAGTTGGTGTGCCCTCGTCCCCCACCCCCCAACACACGGTGTCAGTTGGTGTGCCCTCGTCCCCCACCCCCCAACACACGGTGTCAGTTGGTGTGGCCTCGTCCCCCACCCCCAACACACGGTGTCAGTTGGTGTGCCCTCGTCCCCCACCCCCCAACACACGGTGTCAGTTGGTGTGGCCTCGTCCCCCACCCCCCAACACACGGTGTCATTTGGTGTGCCCTCGTCCGCCACCCCCCAACACACGGTGTCAGTTGGTGTGGCCTCGTCCCCCACCCCCAACACATGGTGTCAGTTGGTGTGGCCTCGTCCCCCACCCCCCAACACACGGTGTTAGTTGGTGTGGCCTCGTCCCCCACCCCCAACACATGGTGTTAGTTGGTGTGGCCTCGTCCGCCACCCCCCAACACACGGTGTCAGTTGGTGTGGCCTCGTCCCCCACCCCCAACACATGGTGTTATTTGGTGTGGCCTCGTCCCCCACCCCCCAACACACGGTGTTAGTTGGTGTGGCCTCGTCCCCCACCCCTTAACACACGGTGTTAGTTGGTGTGCCCTCGTCCCCCACCCCCCAACACACGGTGTTAGTTGGTGTGGCCTCGTCCCCCACCCCCAACACACGGTGTCAGTTGGTGTGGCCTCGTCCCCCACCCCCCAACACACGGTGTCAGTTGGTGTGCCCTCGTCCCCCACCCCCCAACACACGGTGTCAGTTGGTGTGGCCTCGTCCCCCACCCCCCAACACACGGTGTTAGTTGGTGTGGCCTCGTCCCCCACCCCCCAACACACGGTGTTAGTTGGTGTGGCCTCGTCCCCCACCCCCCAACACACGGTGTTAGTTGGTGTGGCCTCGTCCCCCACCCCCCAACACACGGTGTTAGTTGGTGTGGCCTCGTCCCCCACCCCCCAACACACGGTGTTAGTTGGTGTGCCCTCGTCCCCCACCCCCAACACACGGTGTCAGTTGGTGTGGCCTCGTCCCCCACCCCCCAACACACGGTGTCAGTTGGTGTGGCCTCGTCCCCCACCCCCCAACACACGGTGTTAGTTGGTGTGGCCTCGTCCCCCACCCCCAACACACGGTGTTAGTTGGTGTGGCCTCGTCCCCCACCCCCCAACACACTGTGTCAGTTGGTGTGGCCTCGTCCCCCACCCCCCAACACACGGTGTCAGTTGGTGTGCCCTCGTCCCCCACCCCCAACACACGGTGTCAGTTGGTGTGGCCTCGTCCCCCACCCCCCAACACACGGTGTCAGTTGGTGTGGCCTCGTCCCCCACCCCCCAACACACGGTGTCAGTTGGTGTGGCCTCGTCTCCACCCCCCAACACACGGTGTCAGTTGGTGGGGCCTCGTCCCCCACCCCCCAACACACGGTGTCAGTTGGTGTGCCCTCCTCCCCCACCCCCCAACACACGGTGTCAGTTGGTGTGGCCTCGTCCCCCACCCCCAACACACGGTGTCAGTTGGTGTGGCCTCGTCCCCCACCCCACAACACACGGTGTCAGTTGGTGTGGCCTCGTCCCCCACCCCCCAACACACGGTGTCAGTTGGTGTGGCCTCGTCCCCCACCCCCCAACACACGGTGTCAGTTGGTGTGGCCTCGTCCCCCACCCCACAACACACGGTGTCAGTTGGTGTGGCCTCGTCCCCCACCCCCCAACACACGGTGTCAGTTGGTGTGGCCTTGTCCCCCGCCCCCCAACACATGGTGTCAGTTGGTGCGCCCTCGTCCCCCGCCCCCCATCACATGGTGTTAGTTGGTGTGCCCTCGTCCCCCGCCCCCAACACATGGTGTTAGTTGGTGTGCCCTCGTCCCCCACCCCCCAACACATGGTGTTAGTTGGTGTGCCCTCGTCCCCCGCCCCCCAACACATGATGTTAGTTGGTGTGCCCTCGTCCCCCGCCCCCCAACACATGGTGTTAGTTGGTGTGCCCTCGTCCCCCGCCCCCAACACATGGTGTTAGTTGGTGTGCCCTCGTCCCCCGCCCCCAACACATGTTGTTAGTTGGTGTGCCCTCGTCCCCCGCCCCCAACACATGGTGTTAGTTGGTGTGCCCTCGTCCCCCGCCCCCAACACATGATGTTAGTTGGTGTGCCCTCGTCCCCCGCCCCCCAACACATGGTGTTAGTTGGTGTGCCCTCGTCCCCCGCCCCCCAACGCACACACAGCTGTCTGAGTCTCACTATCTTACTCACGGGTTTTTATCTGAAATAAACTTCCGGTCACTCTAACCTATTCAAAGAGAGACCCTTCATCTTCTCTCCCTTCCCATCCCATCCTTTCCCTTCCCTTCCCTTCCTCACTCCATCCCCATCCCTCTACTTATCTCCCCTCCTTTTCCTTCCTTTTCCTTCCTTTTCCTTCCCCACCCCTCCGCTAACCTTCCCTTCCCTCCCTTCCCCACCCCACTCATCTTCCTCCCCTCCCTTCCCCGCCCCCACTCATATTCCCTCCCTTCTCTTCCTTTCCTTTCCCCACCCCTCCACTAATAGTCCCTCCCCTCTCTTCCCCACCCCTGTACTCATGTCCCTCGCTTCCCTTCTCTTCCCCACCCCTCCACTTATCTTACCTTCCCTCAACTTATTTTCCTACCCTCTTTCTTCCCTAATTTTGATATAGTCTGGCCTCTCCCTTCACGTACCTCTAGTTACCTGCAGACACTTCCACGACTCTGGAAGGTAACCTCTAGTTACCTGCAGACACTTCCACGACTCTGGAAGGTAACCTCTAGTTACCTGCAGACACTTCCACGACTCTGGAAGGTACTCTAGTTACCTGCAGACACTTCCACGACTCTGGAAGGTACTCTAGTTACCTGCAGACACTTCCACGACTCTGGAAGGTAACCTATAGTTACCTGCAGACACTTCCACGACTCTGGAAGGTAACCTCTAGTTACCTGCAGACACTTCCACGACTCTGGAAGGTAACCTCTAGTTACCTGCAGACACTTCCACGACTCTGGAAGGTAACCTCTAGTTACCTGCAAACACTTCCACGACTCTGGAAGGTAACCTCTAGTTACCTGCAGACACTTCCACGACTCTGGAAGGTAACCTCTAGTTACCTGCAGACACTTCCACGACTCTGGAAGGTAACCTCTGGTTACCTGCAGACACTTACACGACTCTGGAAGGTAACCTCTGGTTACCGGCAGACACTTCCTCGACTCTGGAAGGTAACCTCTGGTTACCTGCAGACACTTACACGACTCTGGAAGGTAACCACTGGTTACCTGCAGACACTTCCACGACTCACTCTGTACACCAGGTCACCCGGACCAGCGTCTCATCAATGAAACTGTTGGTGATAGCATGATGTAATTCAGCGTAGGCGCCACAGTCCTGTAGATGAATGGTTCACAGAACCGACACGTTGATAAATTAGACACATGTGCAACTCTTGGGTATCTTTATTGAGGAAACGTTTCGCCACACAGTGGCTTCATCAGACCATACAAAGGAGAAACTTGAAGAACAGGAGGAGAATGAGGTAATCAATCCCTAAGCCTTGAGTCGATGTGGTCAGTCCATCAACCTTGAGTAGAATACGGCATATGAGCGAAGATGGAGCTTATAAACCGTAGGTAGGAGAGGTGCAGCAGTCGTAGGTGGTGTCACATTTGTCCAATGTGGAAGTAGGTCGTGCCCAAGGGTTAGGCAAGCGAAGAATTCCCAAGTTTTGAGATACCAAGAAGTTGCAGTGTCTGACTGATTACCTCATTCTCCTCCTGTTCTTCAAGTTTCTCCTTTGTATGGACTGATGAAGCCACTGTGTGGCGAAACGTTTCCTCAATAAAGATACCCAAGAGTTGCACATGTGTCTAATTTATCACCCCAGTCCTGTGTGCATGTGTGTGTGTGTGTGTGTGCGTGTGTGTGTGTGTGTGTGTGTGTGTGTGTGTGTGTGTGTGTGTGTGTGTGTGTGTGTGTGTGTGTGTGTGTGTGTGTGTGTGTGCGAGTGTTGGCGGTGGTTGTGGAGTATACTGACCATGCTCATCAGTAGCATAAACAAGGACACAGGCAGTGGATAAGGGAAGATGGTAAGCATGAACGCACGCTCCATTACCACCACTACCCCTACTACCCCTACTACCACCATTACCACCACTACCAGTACCCCTACCAGCACTATTACCACTGCCACAAAGACTACCACTAATAACACCACTACCACTATTACGGTTGCCATCATTACTTCCACTACCACCACTACCACCACCTCCACCACCACCACCACCACCACCACCACCACCACCACCACTAACACCACCACCGCTATCACCACAACCAACTACCATCCCATCTCCCACCACTTCCACCACTACTACTACCATTACCACCACCACTACCATCCCAACCCCATGTTACAAAAATGGCGATCTCTATAAAGTGTAGACATCTCCACAGGATACTAGAAGGTCTCCCGTTTAGCATTCAGCCTGTTTCTGTTTTTTGTAACAAGTTGTTAGATTAAAATCAGGTCTAGTTATCCCTTGTACTGAGTAAATATAACAGTTTTGGGATTACAACTAGGTTATAATAATCCAACGAAATAAAAATCAAAGTAAAGGAATTTGATATAATTTAGGATATAAGCTCCTACACATCTCTTGTAGTGCAAAGATGACTTGTACATGTGGTACTTTAGTGCTGAAGGCACATTTCATAACAGTACAACTCTTAAGTACCGTCTGGTATGGTATCAGTTATAAAAATAATACTAGCATATACAAGCATGTGTGTGTGTGTGCTCAAAGTGATCGTTATGTCTCAGTAAGACTCGACTCGACTCGACTCGACTCGACTCGACTCGACTCGACTCGACTTAAACTTAAACAGGCAATAGAAACAACTTGCTTGAACAATATGACGTACCACTCATCAACAGCAATAATATAACAAGCAGCAGCACAGCGTCAGGAACAAGCAGACAAAATAACGACACTAACTGGGGACCATCAGCAGGTCCTCCATAAAAGTCATAAAACTCCTTTAATAGTGAACGTAAGTTCAACATAACCGACTACGACGGTGTGTAGATGCCACACAACAAAGTTCACAAGCTTCAGCTTGGGACCTGGGTTGACTTAGAGTGTCATTATGACACACAACCTCAGTCAAACGTCAAAAATCATCAAGTCTGAACTATGTTCTGTGAACAGAGTTACATAGAGTTACAAGAAGTATATTTTGACTCACTAGCAAAACCATACTCTACTAAAACAGAGTCTAAATAATGAAAAAAAAAACAGCCAGAGACAAGAGAGTTCCCTGGAGAGATGGAAAGATGGAGAGATGGAGAGAAAGAGATGCTGGCCGAGCAATGACCAGCTGTGGAGAGAGAGCGGTGAAGGGAGGACCGTCTCCAAACTCAGGTGCGATCACATGACTCCCGTAGTACTCCAGAGACGCCGCCAGGTAAACAAGTGAAGTAATAGTTAACTAAGCAGTTTGCCAATGCAGACAGCCAATCACAACTCTTCAACAACGAGCACAGTCAGAAGTGTGAATGTTACATCCTACCTAATGACATCGCTAATATATTAAGTCAAATAATAATTTAAAGCATGATGCCCATTTTAGCTATTAATATATAAATATACACCATAGACATTGGTCCCCATTCAGGGGGCGCAATATACCACAATTAGTAGCATCAGGCCCTGATCCTCCATGAGGCCTGGTCACAGACCGGGACCTGGGGGCGTTGAACCCTGGAAGTCTCTTCAGGTAAACTCCAGGTAAACCACTACCACCATTACTACTACAACTACCGCCACTAACGCCACTACTACCACGACGACCACCAACACTATTACGACTGCCACCACTACTATCACCACTACTACCACTTATAGCACTAACACCTCCACTACCACTATTACAACCACTGCCACCACTACCACCACTACCACAACTACCACCACCGTAATTATCATCACTGCCACTACCACCCCTACGACCACTACTGCTACTACCACCACTACTACTACTACCACCATTACCACCACTACCACCAATACCACCACTACTAGCACTATCACCACTGCCACCACCACTATCACCACTACCACAGCCACCACTACCAAACCAACCACTAATACCAAAATTACCACTACCACTGTCAAAACTACCACTGCCACCACCACCACTGCTACCACCACTGTGAGGAATCTGGAGCATATTAAGCCATGCCAGTTACAGTACTTTGTAGAAAGATGTTCAGTTTAAATGAGGGCTCAGCGTCCGGCAGACAGCCCGTATATGCTCCAGTCCTTAGACTGTGGGAATTCAAATAATGAGTAAATAATTGCCCCAAAAGAGCATACATTTAAACATTTCATTATAGTATATTAAAGCTATAATGTTTATACTCAATATCCTGCCGATAATGGGGTGTATTTTTAAATCTAGATTTGGTACGCCCTAACTATCTGCGGCAGCCGACCTAACTAGGTGAGTAACTGACTAGACTTACCTGAGCATTTGTATCTGACCCGCAAGTTTTTTCCCTGGTTTGTGGTAGGGTAAATGTCACCCCGATATCCATTGTCTTGACTGATGTAACAGTGTTTCACAGTCGCCGTGTCTCTAACTGAAGATTGTTCGTAACACGCACTTTTACACTACACCAGGATCAAAATTAGTTTTGGTTTCACGATAATGTACAACAGGAAGATCACAATTCAAACCATACCACGGGCGGGGATAGAACCCGCGATCGGAGAGTCTTAAAACTCCAGACCGTTGCGTTAGCCACTAGACCAGCTAGCTGGTGGTATGGTTTGTTTGCAATCGTGTCATTACGATTTCGTGAGTCATTACAATTCACTGTGTCATAGTTTTACCGCGAATGTTTGAGCTTATAGAAGAAAGTCGAGAACGCACTGTGCTATTGTTACTTTGCTCAGGGGCTATTCCCACGTGACACGTGTTTCCCCTTCCATTTCTGAAGTCAGTCTGCAATGTTGTTACAAAGCTCGTCTTCTTAAAACGTCTCCAGAGCATGGAAGAGTTAATATAGTTTATTCTCGTTTAACATTTGTCCTGTTTACGGTTTCGTAACAAGAAATTGTAATTTAATAATTCGGGATTGCAAAACAAAAAAAAACTAAAATTTCAGAATAAATACGTATGTAAAGATACGACATTTGACATAAAATAAGGAGTTTAACTCTTACACTTCTCTTGGTACGTACATTATATATATATAACTTCATCAACTATAAAAATCTCTTTCAACCAGTATATTAATATGGGTAAATCAACCTTATAAGTTCGGACTTAGTACTATCTTCATCCAATAATATGAACCACAAGGTAACCCACAATGGTTACCAAGACTTATCCAATTAGCTGAAGCATTAATTCACCAGAGTAAGCGAGAACTCGAAAGTGACAGACTTAAGAAAGGAAATCAAGCACTGGGGAAAGAACTTGGTGTGTCTCCTGTGAGAGGTCAGCGGGTAACTGCGAGAGGTCAACCTCCACAGCCCCAGCAATGAGTGTGATGACGTTGACTCACAGTGATATGGCAGACACCGGCAGGTAAACCAATAAGCCGATAGTTAACCAAACATTTTCCCTTGTGGAGAGCCAATCACAACTCTCCAACATAAAATATAAATGTTGCATCCTACCTAGTATAAAGTAATAATACTGTTGCATCCTACCTAGTTATTACAACCCAGGAGTCCCACTGGCCTGTTATCCTGGGTGTAAAGGGAGCAAAATAAACACAGCAGAAAAACTTTTGACTTATATTATCCTTCACCAAGTAAGAACAGAATTATGTACACTATATACATTATGTACAACAATAAGTATTAGTGCACTACACGGTAAGCAAGGCAGAATAGAAGCCACTAGAGAGCAGACCGTGCTTCAACCAGCTCTAGAATGGGAATGACAAGGGCAGACAGGTGTGGTACCCACAACACCTCTGCAATTGCCAAAACCATCTTCTCATTGGTTGGAACCTGTGTACTGATTGAACGACGGGGCCCTATCATTAACCCTTAGTACCTGGTTCGCTGGTTGGGAGAGGTAGCCTTTCGATGAGGGTGTGTAAATCCGTCGAATAAAAGTTATGTACTCTTTGCATGCCACATCCCCACCCCTAAAGGGCTCAGGAATAGGCTCCCACCTCCCATTGGTAACCGTGCCACCATGGTACTATATAATGGGACTGCCTTTCCTCTCAACCAGCCAACTTTTAGACAGAGCTTAGCTTTATTGGCGACATAAAGCCAAACTCTAAACTCAGAGCAAGACAGCAGACTGTAGGGCTAACGTAGGTCCAAGACACGGGCGGACGGCAGCCTGCATCCCCTCACTAAAAAAAAAACCCACACAAGGGGACAAAAAAAAAACGAGCTTAAACTGGTCACCACAGGTCCCTAACACATTCTAACCTAAAATACTCTTGATAATGTATCTGCCAACTTATTGTCTTTGCCGGCAATTTGTAATATTTTGAGAGAATAGGGTTGCAGTCGTAGACTCCATCTCATGAACCTCGTAGTGTGGTTCTCCATGGCTTGGAGATATACCAGAGGGTTGTGGTCACTATAGACAGTGGTCACTATAGACAGTGACCACCTGCGAAGTCTGGCCCAGGTAAACATCGAAGTGCTCCAAAGCCAGTACCAGCACGAGGGTAAGCCCTCTGGTGCGGCTGAAACCTTAACGAGTAGAATGCTACAAGCTGCAACCCCTCGTCCCCATTTTGCAACAGTACTGCCCCAACCCCAGACTCACAAGCATCAACCTGTAACGAGAAAGGTTTGGAGAAGTCTGGAGACAAAAGAATGGGTGCAGTACACAATAATCTTTTTGTTTTCGTAAAAGCATTTTGACATTCTGGGGTCCAATTAAAGGAACTTTGTGACTGGTGAGAAAGGTAAGAGGGGCTACAATATCTGAAAATTTTTTACAGAAATTTCTGTAAAACCCTATCATGCCTAGGAAACGTTGAAGAGATTTCCTATCATGGGGAATTGGGTAATCTTTAATGGCAAGAACTTTAGCAAATTTAGGAGTAACTTTACCACTACCTACTTCATGGCCCAGAAAAGTGACAATGGCCTGGCCAAAGGAAGACTTGGATAAATTAACAGTTAAATGGGAATTCTGAAAGGTCTCAAAGAGCCTTAAGTCTAAATAGGTGTTGATCCCAAGTATCAGACACCACTACAATATCTTCCAGGTACGCTGCCGTGTCTTCAAGTCCTTTAATAGCCTGATGGATAAGTTTCTGGAATGAAGAAGGGGAGTTTTTCATTCGGAAGGGGGTAACTGTATATTGATAATGACCTCCTGGAATTACAAAGGCAGAGATTTCCTTCGCCTTATCCGTCAAAGGCACCTGATAGTAACCTTTATAGACACTTGGACACAAAAGTAACCTTACCCACAAAGTCGATTACGTCATCCAGACGAGGAAGAGGGTTAGCATCTGTGATTGTGACCTCATTCACTCAATCAGTTTTTTTAACAAGGATGCTCGGTGAAGCCCATAGACTAGATGACTCCTCCAATAACTCATGCTCTAACAGAAATTCTACCTCCTGCTGAAGTAGCTTCTGCTTTTCAGAAGGTTGAGGGACTGATTACCTCATTCTCCTCCTGTTCTTCGCGTTTCTCCTTTGTATGGACTGATGAAGGCACTGTGTGGCGAAACGTATCCTCAATAAAGATACCCAAGAGTTGCACATGTGTCTAATTTATCAACTTGTCGGTTCTCTGACCATTTCATCTTCATATCTGATAAGGACCTGCCTCGTATGGGCCAGTAGGCCTTCTGCAGTGTTCCTACATTCTTATGTTCTTATGTTCTTATATTATTCATATTTTCAAATGCTCTAGGCACATTTTAGACATATCATTTTTTTTTATAAAAGTTATCGAAGTTTAAGATGAAGGTGATAGTTCCTCCATTGTTTGTTTGTTTGTCTAGACTCACATTACTGTTTGTTTGTTTGTCTAGACTCACATTACTGTTTGTTTGTTTGTCTAGACTCACATTACTGTTTGTGTGTTTGTCTAGACTCACATTACTGTTTGTGTGTTTGTCTAGACTCACATTACTGTTTGTTTGTTTGTCTAGACTCACATTACTGTTTGTTTGTTTGTCTAGACTCACATTACTGTTTGTGTGTTTGTCTAGACTCACATTACTGTTTGTGTGTTTGTCTAGACTCACATTAATGTTTGTTTGTTTGTCTAGACTCACATTACTGTTTGTTTGTTTGTCTAGACTCACATTACTGTTTGTGTGTTTGTCTAGACTCACATTACTGTTTGTGTGTTTGTCTAGACTCACATTACTGTTTGTGTGTTTGTCTAGACTCACATTACTGTTTGTTTGTTTGTCTAGACTCACATTACTGTTTGTTTGTTTGTCTAGACTCACATTACTATTTGTTTGTTTGTCTAGACTCACATTACTGTTTGTGTGTTTGTCTAGACTCACATTACTGTTTGTTTGTCTAGACTCACATTACTGTTTGTGTGTTTGTCTAGACTCACATTACTGTTTGTGTGTTTGTCTAGACTCACATTACTGTTTGTGTGTTTGTCTAGACTCACATTACTGTTTGTGTGTTTGTCTAGACTCACATTACTGTTTGTTTGTTTGTCTAGACTCACATTACTGTTTGTTTGTTTGTCTAGACTCACATTACTATTTGTTTGTTTGTCTAGACTCACATTACTGTTTGTGTGTTTGTCTAGACTCACATTACTGTTTGTTTGTCTAGACTCACATTACTGTTTGTGTGTTTGTCTAGACTCACATTACTGTTTGTGTGTTTGTCTAGACTCACATTACTGTTTGTGTGTTTGTCTAGACTCACATTACTGTTTGTTTGTTTGTCTAGACTCACATTACTGTTTGTGTGTTTGTCTAGACTCACATTACTGTTTGTGTGTTTGTCTAGACTCACATTACTGTTTGTTTGTTTGTCTAGACTCACATTACTGTTTGTGTGTTTGTCTAGACTCACATTACTGTTTGTTTGTTTGTCTAGACTCACATTACTGTTTGTGTGTTTGTCTAGACTCACATTACTGTTTGTGTGTTTGTCTAGACTCACATTACTGTTTGTGTGTTTGTCTAGACTCACATTACTGTTTGTGTGTTTGTCTAGACTCACATTACTGTTTGTGTGTTTGTCTAGACTCACATTACTGTTTGTGTGTTTGTCTAGACTCACATTACTGTTTGTGTGTTTGTCTAGACTCACATTACTGTTTGTTTGTTTGTCTAGACTCACATTACTGTTTGTTTGTTTGTCTAGACTCACATTACTGTTTGTGTGTTTGTCTAGACTCACATTACTGTTTGTGTGTCTAGACTCACATTACTGTCTAGACTCACATTACTGTTTGTTTGTTTGTCTAGACTCACATTACTGTTTGTTTGTTTGTCTAGACTCACATTACTGTTTGTTTGTTTGTCTAGACTCACATTACTGTTTGTTTGTTTGTCTAGACTCACATTACTGTTTGTGTGTTTGTCTAGACTCACATTACTGTTTGTTTGTTTGTCTAGACTCACATTACTGTTTGTGTGTTTGTCTAGACTCACATTACTGTTTGTTTGTTTGTCTAGACTCACATTACTGTTTATGTGTTTGTCTAGACTCACATTACTGTTTGTTTGTTTGTCTAGACTCACATTACTGTTTATGTGTTTGTCTAGACTCACATTACTGTTTGTTTGTTTGTCTAGACTCACATTACTGTTTATGTGTTTGTCTAGACTCACATTACTGTTTATGTGTTTGTCTAGACTCACATTACTGTTTGTTTGTTTGTCTAGACTCACATTACTGTTTATGTGTTTGTCTAGACTCACATTACTGTTTGTTTGTTTGTCTAGACTCACATTACTGTTTGTTTGTTTGTCTAGACTCACATTACTGTTTGTTTGTTTGTCTAGACTCACATTACTGTTTGTGTGTTTGTCTAGACTCACATTACTGTTTGTTTGTTTGTCTAGACTCACATTACTGTTTGTTTGTTTGTCTAGACTCACATTACTGTTTGTGTGTTTGTCTAGACTCACATTACTGTTTGTGTGTTTGTCTAGACTCACATTACTGTTTATGTGTTTGTCTAGACTCACATTACTGTTTGTTTGTTTGTCTAGACTCACATTACTGTTTGTTTGTTTGTCTAGACTCACATTACTGTTTGTTTGTTTGTCTAGACTCACATTACTGTTTGTGTGTTTGTCTAGACTCACATTACTGTTTGTGTGTTTGTCTAGACTCACATTACTGTTTGTGTGTTTGTCTAGACTCACATTACTGTTTGTGTGTTTGTCTAGACTCACATTGCTGTTTGTGTGTTTGTCTAGACTCACATTACTGTTTGTGTGTTTGTCTAGACTCACATTACTGTTTGTGTGTTTGTCTAGACTCACATTACTGTTTGTGTGTTTGTCTAGACTCACATTACTGTTTGTTTGTTTGTCTAGACTCACATTACTGTTTGTTTGTTTGTCTAGACTCACATTACTGTTTGTGTGTTTGTCTAGACTCACATTACTGTTTGTGTGTTTGTCTAGACTCACATTACTGTTTGTTTGTTTGTCTAGACTCACATTACTGTTTGTGTGTTTGTCTAGACTCACATTACTGTTTGTTTGTTTGTCTAGACTCACATTACTGTTTGTGTGTTTGTCTAGACTCACATTACTGTTTGTGTGTTTGTCTAGACTCACATTACTGTTTGTGTGTTTGTCTAGACTCACATTACTGTTTGTGTGTTTGTCTAGACTCACATTACTGTTTGTGTGTTTGTCTAGACTCACATTACTGTTTGTTTGTTTGTCTAGACTCACATTACTGTTTGTTTGTTTGTCTAGACTCACATTACTGTTTGTGTGTTTGTCTAGACTCACATTACTGTTTGTGTGTTTGTCTAGACTCACATTACTGTTTGTTTGTTTGTCTAGACTCACATTACTGTTTGTTTGTTTGTCTAGACTCACATTACTGTTTGTGTGTTTGTCTAGACTCACATTACTGTTTGTGTGTTTGTCTAGACTCACATTACTGTTTGTGTGTTTGTCTAGACTCACATTACTGTTTGTGTGTTTGTCTAGACTCACATTACTGTTTGTGTGTTTGTCTAGACTCACATTACTGTTTGTGTGTTTATCTAGACTCACATTACTGTTTGTGTGTTTGTCTAGACTCACATTACTGTTTGTGTGTTTGTCTAGACTCACATTACTGTTTGTGTGTTTGTCTAGACTCACATTACTGTTTGTGTGTTTGTCTAGACTCACATTACTGTTTGTGTGTTTGTCTAGACTCACATTACTGTTTGTGTGTTTGTCTAGACTCACATTACTGTTTGTGTGTTTGTCTAGACTCACATTACTGTTTGTGTGTTTGTCTAGACTCACATTACTGTTTGTGTGTTTGTCTAGACTCACATTACTGTTTGTGTGTTTGTCTAGACTCACATTACTGTTTTCCACAGAATTTTTCTGCTTTATTTGATGTTTTCCTGGTGGTATCTTATAATGTTAACCCACATGAGTTTGTCTCAGGAATGAGAGAAAATCCTCACTTGGTGTTCAGTTTTATCCCTGAACTCTGCCCAGTATGAGTGCCATGGTGTGAACCCAGGACACGTCTTCCTTCTGTGTTCACTTCTGAACCTCCCCAGTGTCAGTTTACCTTGGCTTGAGGGAGTCCCTGCTGTGTGAAATATTGTCTTATAAATGGCTCATTAGGCTGCATATGTGGCCATTTACCTAACTGATGTCGGTATTACTACTAATAGCTATCCACAGTCAATCGTCAGCGTAGTCAGTACAATCAGTCGTCAGCACAATCAGTCGTCAGCACAATCAGTCGTCAGTACAATGAGGCGTCATCTTCTCACAGCGTCGGGTTAATGTGCTCAAATTCGCCTTGGAAGATGAGCTATTTTCTTTTGCATTATGAATTATGACTCTCTTGGGGAGGGAAGTGAGTTGGTTGAAGGAAGGTCGGTGGAGAGGGCGGTTGTGAGGGCGGGGGAACTGGTGGTGAGGGCGGGGGAACTGGTGGTGAGGGCGGGGGTACTGGTGGTGAGGGCGGGGGAACTGGTGGTGAGGGGGATGAAAGGAATTTGTGGATGGAACTGAGAGAGGGAGTGTTGGTGCTGGAGAGATAGTTGTAGATGGTGGTGAGAAAAATATCGTAGTTATAGATGGTGGGAAAAGAGGAAGTGATATACAGCGAAAAGATGATGGAAAAGTGGGGAGGGAGGGAAGAAGGAAGTGAAAATTAGCAAAGGGATGTTTTGAGCATTGACAAAAAATTTAGAGAGGATAGAAAGTTAACATAGTAAAGTATCTTCATGACAGCATCTTACACAGTTAACAGTCAGGACTCAGAGAATGTCGTTCAACTTACGAATCACATCAGGACCTAATATGTGCCCAGGAATATTAACTGGATGGTTACATTGTTGCCACGAATCATTTTTTACACAGTAAACCATAACAAACTAAAGAAAACACTAGAAACTTTTGGCATAGTCTCTGTAGATTATTAGTTCTTCACTATTAAGAGGAGATTACGGAAGCTGACAGCACCCAAACATAACTCTTGAAGATATCATGGAGAGTTTCACTCTTGTATTATATACATGACATAACCGTTATGTTAAAGGTAAACTTTTATTGTACTCGAATAACTATTGTTTTAGTCGCAAGTATAAACCCGCTGGACGTACGGCAACACAAGCCATGCACACCACTGTTATTATACAACAAATTGTTTTTGCTTCTCAGAAAAATGGAAGCTACACTATTTGGATCTTATACCTCCCCTTCGCTAAATGCCTCAGCCACTTCAATATCCACTCCTCTGGCCCTCTGTATTATGCCTTTCATAACCCCTCAGTCAGTCTTCTAATATTTTGTGCCGAATTTTGTGAATAATATTCAAACCACAATGCTCTCCAGCAAGACTTCTCCACTACCACCACTCTGAACCTCGCTATCCAAACTCTACTGCTCCAACCAATGTATCACCTTTTTCATACATCTGCCGCGTTGCTTCCCTAGCCACATGCATTTTCTAAATAAAAAATGCTACATCAATTTCATTACTTACATATATAAACACTTGATCTGCAAATACCTTGATAAATATTATCTTTAAATAACTGGTTAAGAAAACCGACACGTTGATAAATAAGACACTTGTGTAACGCTTGGGTATCTTTATTCTGGAAACGTTTCGCCAGCCAGTGGCTTCTTCAGTCCAATGCAGATTAATGGTGGAAGATAAGGAGGGTAAGATGATCAGTCCCTCAGCCTGGAGTCGATGTGCTCAGTCCATTTATCTGGATAATACTGCAGCATATATACTGCAGCATATATACTGCAGCATATATACTGCAGCATATATACTGCAGCATATATACTGCAGCATATATACTGCAGCATATATACTGCATCATATATACTGCAGCATATATACTGCAGCATATATACTGCAGCATATATACTGCAGCATATACACTGCAGCATATATACTGCATCATATATACTGCATCATATATACTGCAGCATATATACTGCAGCATATATACTGCAGCATATATACTGCAGCATATATACTGCAGCATATATACTGCAGTATATATACTGCAGCATATATACTGCATCATATATACTGCAGCATATATACTGCAGCATATATACTGCAGCATATATACTGCAGCATATACACTGCAGCATATATACTGCATCATATATACTGCATCATATATACTGCAGCATATATACTGCATCATATATACTGCAGCATATATACTGCAGCATATATACTGCATCATATATACTGCAGCATATATACTGCAGCATATATACTGCAGCATATATACTGCATCATATATACTGCAGCATATATACTGCAGCATATATACTGCAGCATATATACTGCAGCATATATACTGCATCATATATACTGCAGCATATATACTGCAGCATATATACTGCAGCATATATACTGCAGCATATACACTGCAGCATATATACTGCAGCATATATACTGCATCATATATACTGCAGCATATATACTGCATCATATATACTGCAGCATATATACTGCAGCATATACACTGCAGCATATATACTGCAGCATATACACTGCAGCATATATACTGCAGCATATACACTGCAGCATATATACTGCAGACTCCCAAACTTGAAATCTGAACATAATAACACTAGTCTTACCTAGTTTACCACTTAAGACTTGTATAGGGAAATCCTTAATATACAGAACTAAAAGCCAGAGCTTCATAGTTAAGAAAAATCATTTCAGATCTTCGCTGTTAATAATTTGCCATAGTTTACCGTTGAACAAATGTACACGACCCTTGATATGTATCAAAGTTCTCACCTATAATAATATTATTATACTTTTTAAATATTTTCTAAAAATCTTATATGTCTGTATAATATTACAGACTCTGTTTGGTTTATATTATTAAGGAATTTACATAAAATTACTTTGTTTACTTAATTTAATGAATTAAGTATGTATTAACATCAGGTCTAAGCTATGTGAGTACATCGACACCATGCCCAGCCCTTCTAGGGTAGGGTAGGTGCCTGAGCCCGAGCCTTTAGCTCATAAGACTATCATTCCCATTAGCCCCCTTGGGGCGGGGATGGCAGACCAGAGAGGCCTAGCTTGTGGCTAGGCCTGGGGACAGTTGGTCCCAAAGATGAGGAGGTACTTGTGCCTCCTCCCATGGGAGACTTAGGTCTCAGATACTCCCTAAAGAGGGAGCCAGGGCCGGGCCACCACTTGGACAAGGCCCGGGCCGGGAGAATACCGGCTAATCTTTAACTAACTAACTAACTATGTGAGTATAGTACGTCCTCAATTACGTCGTCTCGTTCAACGTCGTTTTGTTATAACGTTTATGAGAAAAAATGGATTACCGGCCGAGGCCACTGTGTGTGTGTTGAGTTTACACGTTTGTTGTTGGCCTGCCTGGTGGTAGCAGGTGTTGACCTGCCTGGTGGTAGCAGATGTTGACCTGGTGGTAGCAGGTGTTGACCTGCCTGGTGGTAGCAGATGTTGACCTGGTGGTAGCAGGTGTTGACCTGCCTGGTGGTAGCAGATGTTGACCTGGTGGTAGCAGGTGTTGACCTGCCTGGTGGTAGCAGGTGTTGACCTGCCTGGTGGTAGCAGATGTTGACCTGGTGGTAGCAGGTGTTGACCTGCCTGGTGGTAGCAGGTGTTGACCTGCCTGGTGGTAGCAGATGTTGACCTGGTGGTAGCAGGTGTTGACCTGCCTGGTGGTAGCAGGTGTTGACCTGCATGGTGGTATCATATGTTGACCTGCCTGATGGTAGCAGATGTTGACCTGCCTGGTTGTAGCAGGTGTTGACCTGCCTGGTGGTAGCAGGTGTTGACCTGCCTGGTGGTATCAGGTGTTGACCTGCCTGGTGGTAGCAGATGTTGACATGCCTGGTGGTAGCAGGTGTTGACCTGCCTGGTGGTAGCAGATGTTGGCCTACCTGGTGGTAGCGGGTGTTGACCTGCCTGGTAGTGGCAGATGTTGACCTGCCTGGTGGTATCAGGTGTTGACCTGCCTGGTGGTATCAGGTGTTGACCTGCCTGGTGGTAGCAGGTGTGGACCTGTCTGGTGGTAGCAGGTGTTGACCTGCCTGGTGATATCAGGTATTGACTTGCCTGGTGGTAGCAGATGTTGACCTGCCTGGTGGTAGCAGGTGTTGATCTACCTGGTGGTAGCAGGTGTTGACCTGCCTGGTGGTAGCAGGTGTTGATTTGCCTGGTGGTAGCAGATGATGACCTGCCTGGTGGTATCAGGTGTTGACCTGCCTGGTGGTAGCAGGTGTTGACCTGCCTGGTGGTATCACATGTTGACCTGCCTGGTGGTATCAGGTGTTGACCTGCCTGGTGGTAGCAGGTGTTGACCTGCCTGGTGGTAGCAGGTGTTGACCTGCCTGGTGGTATCACATGTTGACCTGCCTGGTGGTATCAGGTGTTGACCTGCCTGGTGATATCAGGTATTGACTTGCCTGGTGGTAGCAGATGTTGACCTGCCTTGTGGTAGCAGGTGTTGATCTACTTGGTGGTAGCAGGTGTTGACCTGCCTGGTGGTAGCAGGTGTTAATCTGCCTGGTGGTAGCAGATGTTGACCTGCCTGGTGGTATCAGGTGTTGACCTGCCTGGTGGTAGCAGGTGTTGACCTGCCTGGTGGTATCACATGTTGACCTGCCTGGTGGTATCAGGTGTCGACCTGCCTGGTGGTAGCAGGTGTCGACCTGCCTGGTGGTAGCAGGTGTTGACCTGCCTGGTGGTATCACATGTTGACCTGCCTGGTGGTATCAGGTGTTGACCTGCCTGGTGGTAGCAGGTGTTGACCTGCCTGATGGTATCACGTGTTGACCTGCCTGGTGGTAGCAGGTGTTGACCTGCCTGGTGGTATCACGTGTTGACCTGCCTGGTGGTACAGGTGCTCCTTGCAATTTTCGCTTGGCAAACAATTATACCTTGATTTAAGCCTGCTGTAATGTGTGCTCAAGGTGCACTGTGCACCCCTGATGTTTATATCAATCACCCTGTGATAAAATTTGTTACGTTATACGCTTTGGAGTGAGATTAATAAGCCGAGACAGCCTAGGGAATTAATGAATTTGATAGTTAAAAATATGAGAGTAGAGTTATAAAATGAAGAGTTAAGAGATATCGGAAAGATGATGGGAATATTTTGAGGAATTGTTAAATGATGCTGAAGATAGAGAAGCTGTGATTTCATGTATAGGGGAAGGAGGAATAACATCTTGTAGAAGTGAGGAAGAACCAGTCGTGAGTGTGAGGGAAGTGTGTGGGGCAGTGGGTAGAATAAAAGGGGGTAAAGCAGCTGGGATAAAGAACAAAATGTTAAAAGCAGGTGGAGATATAGTTGTGGAGTGGTTAGTGTTTATTTTTAATAAATATATGGAAGAGGATTAGGTACGTAGGCACTGACAAACAGCGTGCGTAGTTCCTTTGGTGGTTGTTCCTGCGTGTTGCATTGATATAAAAAAATAGCTTGTGAGGTCAGAACATACAGTATGTGTGTGTGTGTGTGTGTGTGTGTGTGTGTGTGTGTGTGTGTGTGTGTGTGTGTGTGTGTGTGTGAGTGTGTGTGTGTGTGTGTGTGTGTGTGTGTGTGTGTGTGTGTGTGTGTGTGTGTGTGTGTGTGTGTGTGAGTGTGTGTGTGTGTGTGTGTGTGAGTGTGTGTGTGTGTGTGTGTGTGTGTGTGTGTGTGTGTGTGAGTGTGTGTGTGTGTGTGTGTGTGTGTGTGTGTGTGTGTGTGTGTGCGTGCGTGTGTGCGTGTGTGCGTGTGTGTGCGTGTGTGTGTGTGTGTGTGTGTGTGTGTGTGTGTGTGTGTGTGTGTGTGTGTGTGTGTGTGTGTGTGTGTGTGTGTGTGTGTGTGTGTGTGTGTGTGTGTGTACTCACCTATTTGTGGTTGCAGGGGTCGAGTCCTAGCTCCTGGCCCCGCCTCTTCACCGGTTGCTACTGGGCCCTCTCTCTCCCCGCTCCATGAGCTTTATCAAACCTCGTCTTAAAACTGTGTATGGTTCCTGCCTCCACTACGTCATTTTCTAGGCTATTCCACTGCCTTACAACTCTATGACTGAAGAAATACTTCCTACTATCTCTCTGACTCATTTGTGTCTTCAACTTCCAATTGTGGCCTCTTGTTTCTGTGTCCTCTCCCTGGAACATCCTGTCTTTGTCCACCTTGTCTATTCCACGCAGTATTTTATATGTCGTTATCATGTCTCCCCTGACCCTCCTGTCCTCCAGTGTCGTCAGGCCGATTTCCCTTAATCTTTCTTCATAGGACATTCCCCTTAGCTCTGGAACTAACCTTGTCGCAAACCTTTGTACTTTCTCTAGTTTCTTGACGTGCTTTATCAAGTGCGGGTTCCAAACAGGTGCTGCATACTCCAGTATGGGCCTGACATACACGGTGTACAGTGTCTTGAATGATTCCTTACTAAGGTATCGGAAAGCTGTTCTCAGGTTTGCCAGGCGCCCATATGCTGCAGCAGTTATCTGATTGATGTGTGCTTCCGGAGACATGCTCGGTGTTATACTCACCCCAAGATCTTTCTCCTTGAGTGAGGTTTGCAGTCTTTGGCCACCTAGCCTATACTCTGTCTGGGGTCTTCTGTGCCCTTCCCCTATCTTCATGACTTTGCATTTGGCAGGATTAAATTCGAGAAGCCATTTGCTGGACCAGGTGTCCAGTCTGTCCAGGTCTCTTTGAAGTCCTGCCTGGTCTTCATCAGATTTAATTCTCCTTTAACTTCACATTATCTGCAAACAGGGACACTTCTGAATCCAACCCTTCCGTCATGTCGTTCACATATACCAAAAATAGCACTGGTCCTAGGACCGACCCCTGTGGGACCCCGCTCGTCACAGGTGCCCACTGTGATACATCATTACGTACCATGACTCGTTGTTGCCTCCCTGTCAGGTATTCTCTGATCCATTGCAGCGCCCTTCCTGTTATATGCGCCTGATGCTCTAGCTTCTGCACTAATCTCTTGTGAGGAACTGTGTCAAAGGCCTTCTTGCAGTCCAAGAAGATGCAATCAACCCACCCCTCTCTCTCTTGTCTTACTTCTGTTATTTTATCGTAGAACTCCAGAAGGTTTGTGACACAGGATTTGCCTTCCGTGAATCCGTGCTGGTTGGCATTTATACTCCTGTTCCATTCCAGGTGCTCCACCACTCTCCTCCTGACAATCTTCTCCATAATTTTGCATACTATACACGTCAATGACACAGGTCTATAGTTTAGTGCCTCTTTTCTGTCTCCTTTTTTAAAAATGGGAACTACATTTGCCGTCTTCCATACCTCAGGTAGTTGCCCAGTTTCCAGGGATGTGTTGAAGATTGTGGCAAGTGGCACGCACAACATATCTGCTCCCTCTCTAAGGACCCACGGGGAGATGTTGTCCGGTCCCATTGCCTTTGAGGTATCGATGTCCCTTAGCAGTTTCTTCACCTCCTCCTCATCTATATGTATGTCGTCCAACACTTGTTGGTGTATTCCTTGCTGGTGTCCCCATCTGGTCTGTCCCCCCAGAGTCCTTCCTGTCTCTACTGTAAATACTTCCTTAAATCTCGTGTTGAGCTCCTCACATACCTCTTGATCGTTTCTTGTGAGTTCTCCACCTTCTTTCCTCAGCCTTATCACCTGGTCCTTGACTGTTGTCTTCCTCCTAATGTGGCTATACAACAGTTTCGGGTCAGATTTGACTTTCGATGCTATGTCGTTTTCATACTGTCGCTGGGCCTCCCTCCTTATCTGTGCATACTCGTTTCTGGCTCTTCTACTAATCTCCTTGTTTTCCTGGGTCCTATGCCTCCTGTACCTTTTCCATTCTCTGTTGCACTTAGTTTTTGCCTCCCTACACCTTCGGGTAAACCAAGGACTCGTGTGTGTGTGCGTGCGTGCGTGCGTGTGTGCGTGTGTGCGTGTGTGCGTGTGTGCGTGTGTGTGTGTGTGTGTGTGTGTGTGTGTGTGTGTGTGTGTGTGTGTGTGTGTGTGTGTGTGTGTGTGTTTGTGTGTGTGTGTGCGTGTGTGTGTGGGTGTGTGTGTGTGTGCGTGTGTGTGTACTCACCTAGTTCTACTCACCTAGTTGAGGTTGCAGGGGTCAAGTCCAAGCTCCTGGCCCCGCCTCTTCACTGATCGCTACTAGGTCACTCTCCCTGAGCCGTGAGCTTTATCATACCTCTGCTTAAAGCTATGTATGGATGCTGCCTCCACTACATCGCTTCCCAAACTATTCCACTTCCTGACTACTCAGTGGCTGAAGAAATACTTTCTAACATCCCTGTGATTCATCCGTGTCTTCAACTTCCAACTGTGTCCCCTTGTTGCTGTGTCCCATCTCTGGAACATCCTGTCTTTGTCCACCTTGTCAATTCCTCTCAGTATTTTGTATGTCGTTATCATGTCCCCCCTATCTCTCCTGTCCTCCAGTGTCGTCAGGTTGATTTCCCTTAACCTCTCCTCGTAGGACATACATCTTAGCTCTGGAACTAGTCTTGTTGCAAACCTTTGCACTTTCTCTAGTTTCTTTACGTGCTTGGCTAGGTGTGGGCTCCAAACTGATGCCGCATACTCCAATATGGGCCTAACGTACACGGTGTACAGGGTCCTGAACGATTCCTTATTAAGATGTCGGAATGCTGTTCTGAGGTTTGCCAGGCGCCCATATGCTGCAGCAGTTATTTCGTTGATGTGCGCTTCAGAAGATGTGCCTGGTGTTATACTCACCCCAAGATCTTTTTCCTTGAGTGAGGTTTGTAGTCTCTGGCCCCCTAGACTGTACTCCGTCTGCGGTCTCCTTTGCCTTTCCCCAATCTTCATGACTTTGCACTTCGTAGGGTTGAACTCCGGGAGCCAATTGCTGGACCAGGTCTGCAGCCTATCCAGATCCCTTTGTAGTTCTGCCTGGTCTTCGATCGAATGAATTCTTCTCATCAACTTCACGTCATCTGCAAACAGAGACACTTCGGAGTCTATTCCTTCCGTCATGTCGTTCACAAATACCAGAAACAGCACTGGTCCTAGGACTGACCCCTGTGGGACCCCGCTGGTCACAGGTGCTCACTCTGACACCTCGCCACGTACCATGACTCGCTGCTGTCTTCCTGAAAAGTATTCCCTGATCCATTGTAGTGCCTTCCCTGTTATCCCTGCCTGGTCCTCCAGTTTTTACACTAATCTCTTGTGTGGAACTGTGTCAAACGCCTTCTTGCAGTCCAAGAAAATGCAATCCACCCATCCCTCTCTCTCTTGTCTTACTGCTGTCACCAAGTCATAGAACTCCAGTAGGTTTGTGACACAGGATTTCCCGTCCCTGAAACCATGTTGGCTGCTGTTGATTAGATCATTCCTTTCTAGGTGTTCTACCACTCTTCTCCTGACAATCTTCTCTATGACTTTGCATACTATACCTGTCAGTGACACTGGTCTGTAGTTTAGTGCTTCATGTCTGTCTCCTTTCTAAAAGATTGGGACTACATTTGCTGTCTTCCATGCCTCAGGCAATCTCCCTGTTTCGATAGATGTATTGAATATTGTTGTTAGGGGTACACATAGCGCCTCTGCTCCCTCTCCCAGGACCCATGGAGAGATGTTATCCGGCCCCATTGCCTTTGAGGTATCTAGCTCACTTAGCAGCCTCTTCACTTCTTCCTCGGTTGTGTGCACTGTGTCCAGCACATGGTGGTGTGCCACACCTCTCCGTCTTTCTGGAGCCCTTTCTGTCTCCTCTGTGAACACTTCTTTGAATCTCTCGTTGAGTTCCTCACATACTTCACGATCATTTCTTGTTGTCATTCCTCCTTCCTTCCTTAGCCTGATTACCTGGTCCTTGACTGTTGTTTTCCTCCTGATGTGGTTGTACAACAGTTTCGGGTCAGGTTTGGCTTTCGCTGCTATGTCGTTTTCATATTGTCGTTGGGCCTCCCTTCTTATCTGTGCATATTCATTTCTGGCTCTACGACTGCTCTCCTTATTCTCCTGGGTCCTTTGCCTTCTATATTTCTTCCATTCCCTAGCACACTTGGTTTCTGCCTCCCTGCACCTTTGGGTAAACCATGGGCTCATCCTGGCTTTTTCATTATTCCTGTTACCCTTGGGTACAAACCTCTCCTCAGCCTCCATGCATATTGTTGCTACATATTCCATCATCTCATTAACTGGCTTCCCTGCCAGTTCTCTGTCCCACTGAACCCCGTTCAGGAAGTTCCTCATTCCCGTGTAGTCCCCTTTCTTGTAGTTTGGCTTCATTCGTCCTGACCTTCCTGCTTTCCCTTCCACTTGTAGCTCTATTGTGCATTCGAAGCTTAAAACCACATGATCGCTGGCCCCAAGGGGTCTTTCATATGTGATGTCCTCGATATCTGCACTACTCAAGGTGAATACTAAGCCCAGTCTTGCTGGTTCTTCCTCTCCTCTCACTTGTAGTGTCCCTTACGTGTTGGCACATGAAGTTTTCCAGTACTACCTCCATCATCTTAGCTCTCCATGTATCTTGGCACCCATGTGGCTCCAAGTTCACCCAATCGATCTCCTTGTGGTTAAAGTCACCCATGATCAGGAGCTTTGCCCTGCATGCATGAGCTTTTCTGGCCACTGCAGCCAGTGTGTCAACCATCGCTCTATTGCTCTCGTCATACTCTTGTGTGTGTGTGTGTGTGTGTGTGTGTGTGTGTGTGTGTGTGTGTGTGTGTGTGTGTGTGTGTGTGTGTGTGTGTGTGTGTGTGTGTTTGTGTGTGTGTGTGTGTGTGTGTGTGTGTGTGTGTGTGTGTGTGTGTGTGTGTGTGGTGTGTGTGTGTGTGTGTGTGCGTGTGAGTGTGTGTGTGTGTGTGTATGTGTGTGGGTGTGTGGGTGTGTGGGTGTGGGTGTGTGTGACCTCACTTATGATTCTACTTGTGACCTCACTTTTTACTCTACTCTCTGAGATATGACATCACTTGTAACCTCACTTATGACTCTACTTATGACCTCACTTATGACTCTACTTGTGACCTCACATATGACTCTACTTGTGACCTCACTTATGACTCTACTTGTGACCTCACATATGACCCTGCTTTTGACCTAACTTATGACTCTACTTTTGGCCTCACTTATGACTCTACTCGTGACCTCACTCATGACTCTACTTGTAACCTCACTTATGACTCTACTTGTGACCTCACTTATGACTCTACTTGTGACCTCACTCATGACTCTACTTGTGACCTCGCTTATGACTCTGCTTGTGACCTCACTTATGACTCTAGTTGCGACCTCACTTATGACTCTACTTGTGACCTCACTCATGACTCTACTTGTGATCTCACTCATGACTCTACTTGTGACCTCACTTATGACTCTACTTGTGACCTCACTCATGACTCTACTTGTGACCTCACTTATGACTCTAGTTGTGACCTCACTTATGACTCTACTTGTGACCTCACTCATGACTCTACTTGTGACCTCACTTATGACTCTACTTGTGACCTCACTCATGACTCTACTTGTGACCTCACTTATGACTCTAGTTGTGACCTCACTTATGACTCTACTTGTGACCTCACTTATGACTCTAGTTGTGACCTCACTCATGACTCTACTTGTGACCTCACTCATGACTCTACTTGTGACCTCACTTATGACTCTAGTTGTGACCTCACTTATGCCTCTGCTTGTGACCTCACTTATGACTCTAGTTGTGACCTCACTCATGACTCTACTTGTGACCTCACTCATGACTCTACTTGTGACCTCACTTATGACTCTACTTGTGACCTCACTCATGACTCTACTTGTGACCTCACTTATGACTCTACTTGTGACCTCACTTATGACTCTACTTGTGACCTCACTCATGACTCTACTTGTGACCTCACTTATGACTCTACTTGTGACCTCACTTATGACTCTACTTGTGACCTCACTCATGACTCTACTTGTGACCTCAATTATGACTCTACTTGTGACCTCACTCATGACTCTACTTGTGACCTCACTCATGACTCTACTTGTGACCTCACTTATGACTCTACTTGTGACCTCACTTATGACTCTACTTGTGACCTCACTTATGACTCTACTTGTGACCTCACTCATGACTCTACTTGTGACCTCAATTATGACTCTACTTGTGACCTCACTCATGACTCTACTTGTGACCTCACTCATGACTCTACTTGTGACCTCACTTATGACTCTACTTGTGACCTCACTCATGACTCTACTTGTGACCTCACTTATGACTCTAGTTGTGACCTCACTTATGACTCTACTTGTGACCTCACTTATGACTCGAGTTGTGACCTCACTTATGACTCTACTTGTGACCTCACTCATGACTCTACTTGTGACCTCACTTATGACTCTACTTGTGACCTCACTTATGACTCTACTTGTGACCTCACTCATGATTACTCACTGAGCGTGGAAATCCTTTCCATTGTTGTGAACTTACATAGTCAAGTCACATTTCCGGTAAGATTTACGACTGACATTGGAGGAAAGATTAATTTTGTCAGTATAGCTTATGAGCCTCAGATTTTATTCATGACTCTTGAAGGATATCTGAAGGACGTTTCCGGGAGTCAATGACCGCCATGGCCCTGTCCCAGACCAGGCCTTCTGGTCGACCAAGTCCTGATCAACCAGTCAATTACTGCTGACCGCACTCTATCTTTCGTATGAACCACAGCCCGGTTGGTGATGCATTTATTTGAGGAACTTGTCCAGTTCCGTCTCCAAGACTGTCAAAGGTTTATTGGTAAAGTTCCGTATTCATGAAGGTGGAGCGTTGAAGAGTCGGGGACACCTTACACTCACTGAGTTTTCTCTTAGTGTACCCGTCGCGTCCCTGCCAAGTGTTCAGGTCTGGGACCAGTCTCTTCAGGGTTTTCTAGGCGTATATTATTATGTACATTTCACGCCTACGTTCCAAAGAATACAGTTGAAGGGACTTCAAGTGTTCACAGTAGTCCAAGTCCTTGACTGAGTGTATACGAGCAGCGAAAGCTCACTACGTTTTCCAGTTCGGTAATCTCGCCTGCCTTCTATGGGCCGTCAATATACGGCAGTGGTTTGTGTCAGTTGAATTCAAAGTTCTAGTTATCCAGCGTATTATTTTCCTTGCGGCAGCAATGACAACATTGTTGTAACCCGTGAAAGTGAGATCTTCCCACATCATTTGGGTTCGTCCTGTGCTATGTTACACCTGTAATTTCCTCTATTCATCCACAGTTTAACAGTGGAAGTTTGCCCTCGTTAAACATCATATTGTTGTCTGAGGCCCACTGGAAGACTAATTTACATCTGTCTGAAGATACATTGCATCCTCCACGGATGTCACTCTCACGGAGATTCTGGTTGTAAACGAATCTGGTTAAAAATAAATCCTGTACAACAATATGATATTCACTGATGGTAAATTTATGGAAGAAGTACAAGACAATCTCAGATCACTTAGACAATCACAAGACAATCTCAGATCACTTAGACAATCACAAGACAATCTCAGATCACTTTGACAATCACAAGACAATCTCAGATCACTTAGACAATCACAAGACAATCTCAGATCACTTTGACAATCACAAGACAATCTCAGATCACTTTGACAATCACAAGACAATCTCAGATCACTTAGACAATCACAAGACAATCTCAGATCACTTTGACAATCACAAGACAATCTCAGATCACTTTGACAATCACAAGACAATCTCAGATCACTTAGACAACCACAAGACAATCTCAGATCACTTTGACAATCACAAGACAATCTCAGATCACTTAGACAATCACAAGACAATCTCAGATCACTTTGACAATCACAAGACAATCTCAGCTCACTTAGACAATCACAAGACAATCTCAGATCACTTAGACAATCACAAGACAATCTCAGATCACTTTGACAATCACAAGACAATCTCAGATCACTTTGACAATCACAAGACAATCTCAGATCACTTAGACAATCACAAGACAATCTCAGATCACTTAGACAATCACAAGACAATCTCAAATCACTTTGACAATCACAAGACAATCTCAGATCACTTAGACAATCACAAGACAATCTCAGATCACTTAGACAATCACAAGACAATCTCAGATAACTTTGACAATCACAAGACAATCTCAGATCACTTAGACAATCACAAGACAATCTCAGATCACTTTGACAATCACACGACAATCTCAGATCACTTAGACAATCACAAGACAATCTCAGATCACTTAGACAATCACAAGACAATCTCAGATCACTTTGACAATCACAAGACAATCTCAGATCACTTAGACAATCACAAGACAATCTCAGATCACTTTGACAATCACAAGACAATCTCAGATCACTCAGACAATCACAAGACAATCTCAGATCACTTAGACAATCACAAGACAATCTCAGATCACTTTGACAATCACAAGACAATCTCAGATCACTTAGACAATCACAAGACAATCTCAGATCACTTTGACAATCACACGACAATCTCAGATCACTTAGACAATCACAAGACAATCTCAGATCAATTAGACAATCACAAGACAATCTCAGATCACTTTGACAATCACAAGACAATCTCAGATCACTTAGACAATCACAAGACAATCTCAGATCACTTTGACAATCACAAGACAATCTCAGATCACTTTGACAATCACAAGACAATCTCAGA